>NC_080184.1:11652520-11834509 GCF_950295315.1 Erinaceus europaeus | reverse complement strand
AATTTTTATCCTTACTGGATAGACAGCCAGAAATTAAGAGAGAAGGGGAAGATGGGCAGGAAGAGACAGACCCCTGCAGCCCTGCTTCACCACTCGTAAAGCTTTCCCCCTGCAGGTGAGGACCGGGGGCTTGAACCCAGTTCCTTGTGCACTGACCAAGTACACTCAACCAGGTGTGCCACCACCCGGCCTCATCTTTAATTTTCTTCCCAGAGCCCTGCTCAGCTCTGGCTTCTAGTGATGCTGGGAACTTCAGGTTTTGTTTTTATTTTTTATTTTATTATTAGTTTTAAAATATTTATTCCCTTTTGTTGCCCTTGTTGTTTTACTGTTGTCATTATTGATGTTGTTGTTGTCGGATAGGACATGTCGGATAGGACAGAGAAATGGAGAGAGGAGGCGAAGACAGAGAGGGAGAGAAAGACAGACACCTGCAGACCTGCTTCACCATCTGTGAAGCGACTCCCCTGCAGGTGGGGGAGCCGGGGGCTTGAACCGGGATCCTTCTGCCGGTCCTTGCGCTTCACGCCAAGTGCACTTAACCCGCTGCGCTGCCTCCTACCCCCTAATGCAGGTCCTTTTTTTTTTTTTTTTTTTTTGAAAGCCCTCTCTAGTCATTGGAGAGAACGAGAGAGAGAGAGAAGCAGAACCCCTCCGTCTGGCACAGGCGATGCCAGGGATAGAACTCAGGACCTCATGCTTGAGAGTCCAGCACTTTCTCCTCTGCCCCCCCCCCCCAGCATCAAGCTCTCCAGCCCCGTGAAGCGCCCCAGAAAGGAGGCGGTGGACGAGGACCTGTTTCCAGAGCACTACCGGAAGTACTCAGACTACATCAAAGGGAGCAACCTGGATGCCCCGGAGCCCTACCGCATCGGCCGCATCAAAGAGATCTTCTGCACCAAGAAGACCAACGGCAAGCCCAATGAGGCCGACATCAAGATCCGGCTGAACAAGTTCTACAGGTCGGTGGGTGGGGCCTTTCCCGGGATATGTTGCTGGCAGCCGGCAGGCTGGGCAACTGGAACCATGCTCACCTGGGTGGTGCCCAGCCCTGCCTCGGGTGGAGTCCAGCTTCGAACCTGGCCCTCACTACATGGGAGGAAGCCTGGTGGTCTCTTCTCTCTCAATCAGATTTATTATTGGATAGACAGAAATCGAGGTGGGGGAGTCAGGTGGTAGCACCACAGGTTAAGCGCAATTGGCACAAAGCGCAAGGACCGGCATAAGGGTCCCGGTTCGAGCCCCTGGCTCCCCACCTGCAGGGGAGTCGCTTCACAGGCGGTGAAGCGGGTCTGCAGGTGTCTATATTTCCCTCCCCTTTTGTCTTCCCCTCCTCTCTCCATTTCTCTGTCCTGTCCAACAATGACAACATCAGTAATAATAAAACAAGGGCAACAAAAGGGAAAATAAAGTTAAAAAAAAAAAAAAAGAAATCAAGAGGGGAGGGGAAGATAGAGACCCCTGCAGCCCTGCTTCACCACTCGTGAAGCTTTCCCCCTGCAGGTGGGGACCAGGGGCTTGAACCTGGGCTCTTATTACTATTTGTTTATTGTTGGATAGACAGGAGAGAAATTGAAAAGAGAGAGGGAAACAGGGAGAACCACCTGCAGCCCTGCTTCAGCACTCATGAAACTTTCCCTCTGCAGGTAGGCACTAGGGGCTTGAACCTGGGTCCTTGCACACTGTAATGTGCCACTGCCCCCCCCCCCCCGTTTTGTTTTGTTTTTGTTTTTGCCTGCAGGCTTACCGCTGGGGCTTGTTGCTGGCACTATGGATCCACTGCTTGACGGCCATTTTGCTCATTTTACTGGATAGGGCAGAGAGCAGTTGAGAGGGGAAGAGAAAGATAAGACCCTTGCAGACCTGCTTCACCATTTATGAAGCAACCCTCCCTGAAGGTGGGGGGCTGGGGGCTCGAACCAGCATCCTTGCTTGTGTTCCTTGCATTACGGTGTACCATGGGCACTTAACCCAGTGTGCCACCACCCAACCCCCAGCTGTCTCTTGTTAAAAAAAAAAATGTCAGCCTGGAGCAAGGAAGTTCAAAATAAAGGAAGTCCAATGACAAAATAAATTAAATGAGACAAGATGCACCACTGACCAAAAGAACGTTCAGCTCAGAGGCCTAGAGCGACGGCTCAAACAGCCATGGGATGACCTAGCCCTACTACCTGTGTTTTCACCAACCACCACTGTCTCCCCACCTTTTCATTTCTGGGGTTCTACCCTTTGCCAAGCTTTCCACAAAGCCTCAACCTACCCCTTCCTTCTCATTCTCCATCTGGGACCCCTCCCATACCCCCCGAGTAGCTTGGCATAGAATCACCCTAGTCTGAACCCCAAGCCCTCCTGGGTGATGAGATGCCCAGGGGGACCCAGGTGATGATGACACACCCAGTTGGTTTGAGCGCACATGGTACTAAGCACAAGGACCCACATAAGGATCCAGGTTCGAGCCCCCGACTCCCCACCTGCGGGGACCAGGGATCCGCTTCACAAGCGATGAGTGAAACAGATCTGCAGGTGTCTCCCTTTTTCTCTCTCCCTCTCCTCTCTCAATTTCTCTCTGTCCTATCCAATCCAGTGGGGGGAAAAATGGCCACCAGGAGCAGTGGATTCATAGTTCCAGCACCGAACCCCAGTGATAACCCTGGGGGCCAAAAAAAAAACAAAACACAAAAAAAACGGGGGTCCAGGTACCTGTCTGCCGTCACTTGTGAGAAAGAGGAAGAGAGGAATGTCGCGGACGCGGGGTGGAATGTTCTGGAAAGCTTCGCAGAAGGCAGGCAGGCTCAGTAGGAAATGAATTGCGTGAAGCCCAGACCCGCAGCATGGTCTCCCCGTCCCTGCCCCCGTGCCCATAGGCCTGAGAACACGCACAAGTCCACGCCGGCCAGCTACCACTCGGACATCAACTTGCTGTACTGGAGCGACGAGGAGGCCGTGGTGGACTTCCGGGCCGTGCAGGGCCGCTGCACCGTGGAATACGGCGAGGACCTGGGCGAGAATCTGCAGGAGTTCTCGGCCGGCGGACCCGACCGCTTCTACTTCCTCGAGGTGGGGGGGGTCGGGGGCTGTGGGGAGACAGACTCGGCTGTGCTGGGCCTTGGACCTCTAGTTCAGAAAGCACCACCGTGAGCTGGCGAGACAGCACCCCTGGAGTGCTGGGGAGACATCAGTGGTTCAGCAAAAAAAAAAAAAAGAAAACAGTATTTTAATTTTTCTTTTCTCAGGCCTACAACGCCAAGAGCAAAAGCTTCGAAGACCCCCCAAACCACGCCCGGAGTCCCGGCAACAAGGGCAAAGGCAAAGGGAAAGGTGAGTCCTCGGGGCTGCAGCTCGGGGAGCCTCTTCAGCGCCCCAAGCCCGTCCCAGGAACTCACCGGGCCCGCCCACCCGCCCCCTCCAGGAAGAAGCCGGGTCAAGTCCCAGGCCAGCGAGCAGCAGCCCGGCGAAACGGAGATCAAGCTGCCCAAACTTCGGACCCTGGATGTGTTTTCTGGCTGCGGGGGTCTGTCGGAGGGGTTCCACCAAGCAGGTGAGCCTGGCTGGGGGTGGGAGGGACAGGAGGGCTGCCTCGCTTCGAGTGTGCCACTCTGCTCGACCTGGGTTCGAGCCCAGCCACTGCTGCATTGGAGGAAGCTTCAGGGCTGTGGGCTCTCTCTGCCTCTGTCTCATAATAAAACTAAAACAAGTTAAGGTGGGGGCCAGGCAGTGGCACACCTGGCTAAGCACACACACCATAGTGCGCAAGGACCCGGGTTCAAGCCCCCGGTCCCCACCTGCCTCAAAAGCAGTGAAGCAGGGCTGCAGATGTCTGTGTCTGTCTCTTCATCTCAGTTTCTCTATCCAGCAATAAATGATTTAAACAACAGTGATTTGAAGGTGGGTAGACAGCATAACAGTTATCCAAAGACTGTCCTGCTCGAGGCTACCAAGACTGGTTCAATCCCCAGCACTACCATCAACCAGAGCTGAGGGCTCTGATCACTCTTTTGTTGCCCTTGTTTTATTGTTGTAGTCATTGTTGTTGGATAGGACAGAGAGAAATGGAGAGAGGAGGGGAAGACAGGGGGAGAGAAAGACAGACACCTGCAGACCTGCTTCACCGCCTGTGAAGCGACTCCCCTGCAGGTGGGGAGCCGGGGGCTCGAACCGGGATCCTTATGCCGGTCCTTGCGCTTAACCCGCTGCACTACCGCCGGACTCCCTGCTCTTTCACTGAAAGAGAGTGACTAAGGGGCCGGGAATGGTTTTTAACTGGTTGAGCACACGTTTTAATGCGCAAGGACCCAGGTTCGAGCCCCCAGTCCCCACCTGCAGGGGGAAAGCTTTGCAAGTGGTTAAACAGTGCTGAAGGTGTCTCTGTCTCTCTTCCTCTGTCCCCCCCCCCTTCCCTCTTGATTTCTGACTGGGTCTATCTGATAAAAAATAATACCCCCCCAAAAAAAAAGCCAGAGTTGATGCCACCAGTATGTTATCTAGTAAATAAGAAAGCACTGCTCGAGGGCCCAGGCTGTATGTTTCAGCGTCCATGCTGGTGGAAATAGTGCTCTGATGTCTCTCGCTCTAAAATAAGAGCAGAATTGAGCCCCAGAGAGGACACATAGTTTCACAATGTCCTGGATTCATATCTGAGTGCTAAATTCCGGCCAGGGGTGGTGCAGGGCATCAAACCTGGGACCTCAAAGCCTCAGGGAGGAGAACCTTTTGCAGAGCCAAGATGCTGTCTTCCTAGCCCCAGTCTTTTGTTTTGTTTTTGTTTTTAATTTATCCCCAGTCTTGTGTTTTGTTTTTGTTTTTAATTTATCCTCAGTCTTTTGTTGTGTTTTGTTTTTGTTTTTAATTTATTTGACCAAAAGCCCATCAGCCCCCAGTTCTGGCTGGTGGTAGTGGTGGGGATTGAACCTGCAGCCTCAGAGCCTCAGGCAGGAGAGGATTAGGTGCTGCTGGTAGGGAGTTTTGTCCCCAAGACAGTGACATCCAATCTTTCAGGGCTCCGGGCGGTACTCCCACTCGAGTACATGCTGCAGTGCATAGGGACCAGGGTTCAGTCCCCAGCCCCACCTGCCGAGGGAAAGCTTCGTGAGCGGTGAAGCAGGGCCGCGGGTGTCTTGCCTGTCTCTCTCCCTTTCTCCCCCTTCTGTCAAGTAAAATAGTAAAAAAATATATAGCGCGAAGAAATCTTTCCTAGCCCGTGAAATGGCTCCTTCGGACAATGCACTGCTCTGCTGTGTATGTGCCCTGGGTTGGAGCCCGGCCCCCCACCGCCCTGGAGGAAGCTTCGGGGCTGTGGTCTCCGTGTGTCTCTTTCAAGACTGTCAAAGTGGTCTCTGCTCAGGTGCCCCCCTGTCCCCTGGTATCTGTCTCTCTCTACTGTTCAGAGGGGTCTCTGTCCTCACATGCTCCCCTGCCCCTGGCGTCTGTCTCTCTCTTGACTGTTTAGAGGGGTCTCCGCCCTCATACGCTCCCCCGCCCCCTGGTGTCTGTCTGTCTGTCTGTTTCTCTCTCTCTCCCTCCCCCTCTTGACTGTTGAGAGGGGTCTCCGCCCTCACGCTCCCCCGCCCCCTGGTGTCTGTCTGTCTGTCTGTCTGTTTCTCTCTCTCTCTCTCTCCCTCCCCCTCTTGACTGTTGAGAGGGGTCTCCGCCCTCACGCTCCCCCGCCTCCTGGTGTCCGTCTGTCTCTCTCCCTCTTTCTTTCTCTTTCTCTCTCTGGACTGTTCAGAGGGGTCTCCACCCTCACGCAGTCTCTCACCTCCTGGTGTCCGTCTCTCTCTCTCTCTCTCTCTGTTGAGAGGGGTCTCCGCCCTCACACGGCCCCCCTCTCCCACCCGGCCCTCCCCCCCTCCCCACCAGGCATCTCCGAGACTCTGTGGGCCATCGAGATGTGGGACCCCGCGGCGCAGGCCTTCCGGCTCAACAACCCGGGCTCCACGGTGTTCACGGAGGACTGCAACGTGCTGCTGAAGCTGGTGATGGCGGGCGAGACCAGCAACGCGCTGGGCCAGAAGCTGCCGCAGAAGGGCGACGTGGAGCTGCTGTGCGGGGGCCCGCCCTGCCAGGGTTTCAGCGGTATGAACCGCTTCAACTCGCGCACCTACTCCAAGTTCAAGAACTCTCTGGTAGTCTCTTTCCTCAGGTGAGTGTGGGGGGGGTTTTGCCAGGTGGGGGCACACTTGGTGGAGGGCCCAGGTTCAAGTCCACCTCCGGAAGGAGCGGTGGAGCAGGGCTGCAGGTGTCTCTCTGTCTCTCGATCTCTGTCTCTAAGAAGTACGCAACAGGGCAGGGGGTAGATAGTACAGTGGCTCTGCAAAAGAGACTCTCCTGCCTGAGGCTCCAGAGTCTCCCGGGTTCGATTCCCCCACACCACCACCACGAGCCAGAACTGAGCAGTGTTCAGTAAAATCAGTAAACTTTTTTTTAAGTTTTTAATATTCTCTTTTGTTGCCCTTGTTTCTTTATTGTTATAGTTATTGATGTCGTTGGATAGGACAGAGAGGAGGGGAGGACAGAGGGGAGAGAAAGATAGACACCTGCAGACCTGCTTCACCGCCTGTGAAGCGACTCCTCTGCAGGTGGGGAGCCGGGGGCTCGAACCAGGATCCTTAACGCCGGTGCTTGCGCTTCATGCCACGTGCGCTTAACCCGATGCGCAACCGCCCAACCCCCGGGAGGTGGCACAATGGATTAAGTATTGGACATAAGGCATGACGTCCTGAGTTCAATCCCCAGCAGCACAGGGACCTGAGTGATGTCTGGTTCATTCTCTTTTCCCTTCTACCCCTTTCATTAATAAATAAGATAAAATAAATTTTAAAGGA
This sequence comes from Erinaceus europaeus, assembly GCF_950295315.1. Lineage (NCBI taxonomy): Eukaryota > Metazoa > Chordata > Mammalia > Eulipotyphla > Erinaceidae > Erinaceus > Erinaceus europaeus. The sequence continues at coordinate 11,827,688 of NC_080184.1, read as the reverse complement.
AGAATGGGGTGGGTAGGGGTAGATAGATAGCATAATGGTCATGCAAAGACACTCTCTTCCCTGAGGATCCAAAGTCCCAGGTTCAATTCCTAGTACAGTTCCTTTAAGCCAGAACTGAGGAGTGCTCTGGTAAAAAAAAAAAAAAAAAAGAATGGAGGGGGGCCGGATGGTGACACAACCGACTGAACACTCATGTCACCACATGCAAGGCCCTGGGTTCAAGCTCCCACTCCCTGCCTGCAGGGGAAAAGTTTCACGAGCACTGAAGCAGGGCTGCAGGTGTCTCTGTCTTCCCCTCCCCCTCTCTGGCTCATCAAATTGAAGTTTTAAAAAGAATGATATCAGGGAGTCGGGCGGTAGCGCAGCGGGTTAAGCGCATGTGGCGCAAAGCTCAAGGACCCGAGTAAGGATCCCGGTTCGAGCCCCCGGCTCCCCACCTGCAGGGGAGTTGCTTCCCAGGCGGTGAAGTAGGTCTGCAATGTCTTTCTCTCCCCCTCTCTGTCTTCCCCTCCTCTCTCCATTTCCCTCTGTCCTATCCAACAACGACGACAACACTAATAACAAAAACGAGGGCAACCAAAGGGGAGAAAAAACAGCCTCCAGAGGGGCCGGGTGGTGGCGCAACTGGTCGAGCACACAGTTTACAAAAACAGCTTCCGGGAGGAGTGGATTCCTAGTGCAGGCACTGAGCCAGGCCCAGCAATAACCCTGGAGGCAAAACAAAAGAAAGAGAAGAAAAAAAAAAAAAACCCTCTAAAACAGGGAGGGGAAAGGAAAAAAAAAATAGCACTCAAAGCGAATACTCCTGAGGGGCTTGGATGCCGCGGGGGGGGGGGGGGGGGGGGGGGGGCTGCCACTGCCGCCTCCCCTGCAGTGCAGTGCTGACTCTGCCTCCCCCCTGCAGCTACTGTGACTACTACCGACCCCGCTTCTTCCTCCTGGAGAATGTGCGGAACTTCGTGTCCTTCAAGCGCTCCATGGTGCTGAAGCTTACCCTCCGCTGCCTTGTCCGCATGGGTTACCAGTGCACCTTCGGGGTGTTACAGGTGGGCTCGGGGGCCGGGGTGGGCGGGCAGAGCGGGCCCAGGGGTTCCAGCTCGGGCAGTGCCCCAGCCCCCCCCAACCCCAGCCAGGCTCCCCTGCCTTTACACTTTCAGTCAATTAGGACATCAAACCGAAGCTTGGGAAGACAGCACAGTGGTGTTCTATTAAGAGAGACTCCTGCCTTGAGCCTCTGAGGTCCCAGGTTCCATCCCCCGCACCACCAGAAGCCAGAGCTGAACAGGGATTTAAAAAAAAAAAACACAAAAAAACATATAGTTTTTAGAAATCAAGCAAAAGGACCCTAGGAGACAGCACCACAGAGCCTCTGAAGCTCCTAGGTCCCCTAGGTTCAGTCCCCCCAGCACCACCAGAGCTGAACAGGGATTAAAAAGCCAAACAAACAAACCCACACACGTAAAGAGTTTTTTTAGAAATCAACAAGAAAAAGACAGGGCCTGGAAGACAGCGCCACGGTTCTGCAAAATGACTCTCCTGCCCGATGCTCTGAGGTGTCCTAGGTTCAATCCCCAGGACCACCAGAAGCCAGAGCTGAGCAGGACACTTTAAAAACAACAAAAAACGTAGTGTGCATGTGTTACGTCGTGCACAAGGAGTTGGAATCAAGCCCCCCATCCCCACCTGTAGGGGGGAGGCTTCTCCAGCAGTGAAGCAGGACTGCAGGTGTCTCTCTATCTCCCCTCCCCCCTCAGCATCTCTCAAGTCAAAGCTGGGGGCATCCCAGCCCGACACCCCCGTTGTCCCCTCCGCCCCTCTGCCAGGGCTGAGCCTGACACGCCAGCTGACTGTCTCGTCTGTCTGTCCGTCCGCCCTCCCGCTCCCCGCTCCCCGCAGGCCGGCCAGTACGGCGTGGCGCAGACACGCCGGCGAGCCATCATCCTGGCTGCAGCCCCCGGGGAGAAGCTGCCCCTCTTCCCCGAGCCCCTGCACGTGTTCGCCCCCCGCGCCTGTCAGCTCAGCGTCGTGGTCGACGACAAGAAGTTTGTCAGCAATATCACCAGGTCAGTCGGTCGGTCTGCCTACCGACTTCCAGATCCTTCTCAGACATCAGCAGTTTCTGGGCAGCCCGGAAAGGGGGGGAGATTGGGGGGGATAACTCGGTGGAACCCCCAAGCCTGAGGTCCCGGGTTCAATCCCCAGCACTGCATGTACCAGAGGAAGGCTCTGCCCCTCTCCCTCTCTCTGTCTCCACCCCCTTAAAACTTGAGAAATCAGGGAGTCGGGCTGTAGCGCAGCGGGCTAAGCGCAGGTGGCGCAAAGCACAAGGACCGGCGTACAGATCCTGGTTCGAGCCCCCGGCTCCCCACCTGCAGGGGAGTCGCTTCCCAGGCGGTGAAGCGGGTCTGCAGGTGTCTGTCTTTCTCTCCCCCGTCTTCCCCTCCTCTCTCCACTTCTCTGTCCTATCCAACAACGACATCAATAACAATAAAAAGGGCAACAAAAAAGGAAAAATAGCCTCCAGGAGCAGTGCTATCCTAGTGTAGACATGGAGCCCCAGCAATAACCCTGGAGGCAAAATCATTTGAGCGCACACGCTCCAGTGCACAAGGACCCTGCGTTCAAGCCCCTGCCCCCTCTACTCAGGGCCGGCACTAGGAATCCACTGCTCCTGGCGGCCATTGTTTCCATTTTATTGGCTAGGACAGAAATGGAGAGAGGAGGGAGATAGACCAGGGAGAGACACCTGCAGACCTGCCTCGCAGCTTGTGAAGCTTGCCAGCTACCGGTGTGAGAAGCCGGGGCCTCGAACTGGGATCCATGAGCTCCGTGCTGTGCGCCACCGCCCCACCCCAGACTGTCTCTCTCCCACCTTCCCTGTCCATCGTCTGTCTTGATAAAAGAAAGTATTCAGCGGGTTCAGCGCATGTGGCGCAAAGCGCAAGGCCGGTTCGAACCCCTGGTTCCCCACCTGCAGGGGAGTCGCTTCCCAGGCGGTGAAGCAGGTCTGCAGGTGTCTGTCTTTCTCCTCCTCTCTCCATTTCTCTCTGGCCTATCCAACATCAATAACCACAGCAATGTTCAAACAAGGTCAACAAAGTGAAAAATAAATAAATTTAAAGAAAAGTATTAGGGGGGTCAGGCATCGGCAGCTTAAGCACTCAAATATTTTAGTACAGCAAGGTCCCAGGTTCAAGCCCCTGGTCCCCACTTGCAGGAGGAAAGCTTCCCGAGTGGTGAAGCAGGGCTGCAGGGGCCACCCAGTCGGGAGAGGGCCCCTCGCCGCCCCCTCCCTGGTGATGCCCACTGCCTGCCGCCCCCCCCCCCCCCAGGCTGAGCTCGGGGCCCTTCCGGACCATTACCGTGCGGGACACCATGTCCGACCTCCCTGAGATCCGCAACGGTGCCTCGGCCCTGGAGATCCTCTACAACGGGGAGCCCCAGTCCTGGTTCCAGAGGCAACTGCGGGGCTCGCAGTACCAGCCCATCCTCCTGGACCACATCTGCAAGGTAGGCTGGAGGTGACAAAGTCGCCCCCACCCCACCCCTATCCCCATCCCCATCCCCGGGGTCCCGGCTGAGGGGAAGAGGAAAGGTCTGCCTACAGTTCGGTGAGCCTTGAGCCGCTGTGCCTCACCACCTCCTCCGGGAAGTCCTCCCCGCCTGCATCCCCGGCCGCCCGCCCTTCCTTCTCCAGGACATGAGCGCTCTGGTGGCCGCCCGCATGCGACACATCCCACTGGCGCCGGGCTCCGACTGGCGGGACCTGCCCAACATGGAGGTGCGGCTGTCGGACGGGACTCTGACCAAGAAGCTGCGGTACAACTATCACGACTTCAAGAACGGCTGCAGCAGCTCGGGCCTCGAGCGGGGCGTCTGCGCCTGCGCCGAAGGTTGGGCAGGGGGGCCGCGCCGGGGGAGGGGGCGCACGGGAGGGGGGCGCCCGGCGGGCCGAGCCCCGGGGCTCAGATGAATTTCCGGCCCGCCCGCCAGGCAGCACCTGCGACCCCCAGGCCCGCCAGTTCAACACCCTCATCCCCTGGTGCCTCCCGCACACGGGCAACCGCCACAACCACTGGGCCGGCCTGTACGGGCGCCTGGAGTGGGACGGCTTCTTCAGCACCACGGTCACCAACCCCGAGCCCATGGGCAAGCAGGTGCGTGCGGGGCGGGCCCGGGAGGCCACGCCCACTGGGCAGGCCCCGCCCACGCGGACGTGGCTCCTCCCCTGCGTCGATCCCGCCCCTTTCCCGCTGGCCCCGCCCCCATGGCCTCCCGGCCCCGCCTCCCCCCGCAGGGCCGCGTGCTCCACCCCGAGCAGCACCGCGTGGTGAGCGTGCGGGAGTGCGCGCGCTCGCAGGGCTTCCCGGACACCTACCGGCTCTACGGCAACATCCTGGACAAACACCGGCAGGTCAGCGGCTCCCTATCCCCAATCCCCGATCCCCGATCCTTGACTCCGACCCCGGGCTGGGTCCCTCATTCGTTCACTCATCGGTGCATTCTCTCGCTCATTCACTCGTTCACGCAGTCACGCACTCGAGACACTTCTTTTTTTTTTTTTTTTTAAGACAAGGGCAGAATGGTAAATACTGCAACTAGAAGCATGAATTCAGGTTGGGCCATATTAATAAAATCCGCATGTCTGTTACGGTGCCTGTGGATCCGGGTTCGCACCCAACCACCCCCCCACCTGCAGGGGGACAAAGCTTCACGAGTGGTGAAGCAGGGCTGCAGGTGTCTCTCTCCCCCTCTGTCTCTCTCCCCCTCTGTCTCTCTCCCCCTCTGTCTCTCTCCCCCTCTGTCTCTCTCCCCCTCTGTCTCTCTCCCCCTCTGTCTCTCTCCCCCTCTGTCTCTCTCCCCCTCTGTCTCTCTCCCCCTCTGTCTCTCTCCCCCTCTGTCTCTCTCCCCCTCTGTCTCTCCCCCCCTCTGTCTCTCCCCCCCTCTGTCTCTCCCCCCCTCTGTCTCTCCCCCCCTCTGTCTCTCCCCCCCTCTGTCTCTCCCCCCTCTGTCTCTCCCCCTCTGCCTCTCCCCCTCTGTCTCTCTCACCCCCAGTTTCTGAATGCCTGTATGCAGTAAGTCAGAGAAGCAAAACACTACAAAACATACACACCTATCCCTCTTCGTGAAACTTATTAGAGGTTGAATTAGATGCTTCCGTAAGAGAAAGAAAGAGTACAGTGCGGAGGATGAAATGGTCCTGCAAAGAGACCGACCTGCCTGAGACTCCCAAGTCCCGGGTTCCAGCGCCCTGCGCCACCATCAGCCAGAGCTGAGCAGGACCCTGGTTAAAAAAATAATAACAGTCAAATAAAATGACTGTTGGAAAGGCCAGCCGTCTTGGGCTACTCACTTTCATTCAGCTCCATTCAGCTCACTCGCTCGCTCGCCCATTCACGAGAAAGCGGGAAGAGGAACAGGAGAGTCCAGCGCTCAGGCCACCGCGCCCCCTCCCGGGCTGCCCGACGCATTCTGGGGTGGCAGGGGCTCAAGCCCAGCGCCCTCCCCAGTGCCAACCTCTCCCCCCACACACACACACACACAGGTGGGTAATGCAGTGCCGCCGCCCCTGGCCAAAGCCATCGGCCTGGAGATCAAGCTGTGTATGTTGGCCAAAGCTCGCGAGAGTACCTCAGGTATGGGGGTGCCCTCCCTCCGCCTCAGCTGTGGGGGGGTCGGGGCAGTGCTCCCCTGCTTTCCCAGGGTCCCCAGCGGGAGGGTTCTGAGCAAGTTGTGGTCTATATACATAATGGAATACTACTCAGCTGTGAAAAATGGAAAGGGGACTCCCACGCCCGGTGCCTAGTACCCTAGGATGGACTCACCTTCTCTTTCTCCAGCTAACGTCAAGAAAGACGACTTGGACTAACCAGGGGACCTCCCTGCGGCCCCTCCCCAGCCTGTTCTGCCCCCCGTGCCAGCCGGGGCTGCCCCTGGAGGTGGGGCCAGAAGACACCATCCTGCAAGCTCCATCCGCCCCTGGGGGACCAGTATCTGATGCCCCGAATCCTGAGCCACCCCAGTTTTAAGGGTTTTTTAAAATCACAAATCCTATCAACTCAGCTGCTGGAAGAGCGGGCACTTCCTCCTCCTCCTCCTTTCTGTAGTTTTTATATGTTGTAATATTTCTTCAAATAAATCTCCTATCAAGCGCAGCCCCCCCCCCCCCCCTTAGTGTTTCTGTGTTTCTGGGGCTGGAGGTTGACTTGGGGTGCCAGCTCAGCTAAGTAGCTGTGACTTTCAAACTCCCAAAAAGCCTGTTAAAGAAACAGTCTCTCTGGGCTGGCCTTGCCCCTCCCCCCCCCATGGCCTTGAGCATTTCTTCCCCTTGTGATCTGGAGTGAGTTGCAATGCCTGGCTGTACAGCAGCCACTTTGTAGCCATGAGGACAAACCCTATTTTTTTGCTTAAGAATCTGTTATCCTCGGCCTGGAGAAGACAGCACAGTGGTTTTGCAGACCCGCCATCTCTGGAGTTCTTTTTTTGGGGTGGGGAGTGGTCACAGATGTGTCCCCCCACGTAGAGGCTGGGAGGCCCGGGGTGGCTTATTTCCTGTCCTGATTTCACAACACTGGGCAGTTCCTGGGAATAAAGCCAGAGACAGCTCTCTGCAGAACAGCACTGCTTATCTGACACTTTGGTTTTTTTTTTTTTTTTGGCCTCCAGGGTCATCACTGGGGCTCAGGGCTGGCACTACAAATCCACTGCTCCTGGGGGCCATTTTTCCCATTTTATTGGAGTGGACAGAGAAATTGAGAGATGGGGCAGGTAGGGGGAGAGAGAGAGAGAGAGAAAGAAACAGCCCTGCTGCTTGGGAAGCATTGCCACCCCTGCCACCCCGCAGGTGGATGACGGGCTCGACCCGGGTCCTTGAGCCTGATGACGTCGTATGCTTTTCTTAGGTGAACCACTTCTGGGTCCCTGTCGCCTCTTTTTGTTTTGTTTTTGGTCTTAGTGATGCGTCCCTCCCGTGGATTTGGGGACCAGAAATGGCCTCGTTTCCCATACCTTAACGACTCGGTCCCTGCGGGCAGCTGTTCACAAGGCCAGTTGGCTTGGCTCTTGTCACTTTCTCCTTTGTCATATCTTGGCCTTTTAGGGTCCTAGAGTTTGTAGATTAGCGGTTTCGTATTGACTAAATGACAAGATAATACGGGTATAATCCCAGAGGGTTCCCACCACCAGAGTTCTGTGTCCCACTGGAAACTGCAGTACTTCCCCCAAGGACAGATAAGGGCTGACTCATTTCTAGAACTATATTAAAATATAAAAATACGGGCTCGGGCGGTAGCCCAGCGGGTTATTAACAGTAACTACAACAACAATGAAACAAGCAACAAAAGGGAAAATAAAAGTAAAGGGTGTGGGGGGGGTATAGCATAACGGTTATGCAAACAGACTCTCATGCCTGAGGCTCCAAAGTCCCAAGTTCAATCCCCCCCGCGCCACCATAAACCAGAGCTGAGCAGTCCTCTGGTGTTTGTGTGTGTGTGTGTGTGTGTGTGTGTGTGTGTCTTCATCTCAAAAAAATTAAGTAAAAATACACACATTAGTGTCTGATTTCATTTCCTCTGGGCTAAAGCCCAGAAGATCCCACAGACACATGGGGTGTCTATGTTGAGTGTTGTTTATTTTTTTATTCCCTTTTGTTGCCCTTGTTTTATTGTAATTATTATTGATGTCGTTGTTGGATAGGACAGAGAAATGGAGAGAGATGGGGAAGACAGGGGGAGAGAAAGACACCTGCAGACCTGCTTCACCGCCTGGGAAGCGACTCCCCTGCAGGTGGGGAGCCGGGGGCTCAAACCGGGATCCTTAAGCCTGTCCTTGAACTTCACGCCATGTGCGCTTAACCTGCTGCACTACTGCCCGGCCCCCGTGTTGAATGTTTTTAAGGAAGCTGCCTTCTGCCAGGCACTCCCAGATCTCTTGGGCGCTCCCCCATCACGACGTCTCCTTCCTGTCTGGGTGTCAGCAGCCAGCACTGTTGTTTTCGACGGGTTATGTTGTTTTCGCCGGGCTGGCTTCACGGGCGGGTAACAGACGACCAGGGACTCATGGTTGAGCTGTAGGCAGTATCTCTTTATTCATGCAGGACGCAGCACAATCTAAGCCGAGCTGAGCTAAACTAAAGGTACTGTAAAACTCACAATGCTGTCTTTATATATACTTGCGAAGTAGGGTGGGAACAGGATGTGACATAGGGTGGAGAGAAAAGTGACTGGTGAAAATCAGAGTGTGACAAAGAGGGGGCAGATTAGGCAAGAATCCTATCACTGAACCACAAATGCCCTGGAGGGAGGGTGGAACTTGTTAACAGTGGTTATGTAAATAGAATGAAGTGGTTATGTAAATAAATAGTGTTAAGCAGGGGGGATTTAAACCAAATGAAACAGAAGGGGTCTCATGCATACCAACACAGCACCAAGTCTGGGAGCTACCGCCCTGGCACCTCAGAGGAGCACTGTACCCACAGCACCGGGGGCAGCTCTGTGCAGGGTGTGGCCGAGCTGTAGTCTGTCTGCTCTGCATGGGACAGGAAAAAGAGAATGTCCACTGGGAGTGGTGGAATCCTGCAGGCATGAAGGTGTAAAAAATTAAAATTGGGGAGTCGGGTTAAGTGCAGGTGGCACAAAGCGCAAGGACCGGCGGAAGGATCCCGGTTCGAGCCCCCAGCTCCCCACCTGCAGGAGGAGAACTTCACAAGCGGTGAAGCAGGTCTGCAGGTGTCTCTCTCCCTCTCTACCCTCTCCATCTCTCCATTTCTCTCTGTTCTCCAATCAAATGGGGAAAAACAATGGCCTCCTGGAGCAGTGGATTTGTAGTGCGGGCACTAAGCCCCAGCATAACCCTGGAGACAAAAAAAGAAAAAAGTGAACCGTGACATGATGGGCGGCTTCTTTCTCTTTTCTTTTAAAGGGGGTCGTGTCCCGGGAAGGCGGCGCAGTGGATAAAGCATCGGACTCGCAGGTGTTAGGTCCTGAGTTCCGTTGCTGCCATTCCACATCCCAGAGGGAGGGTCTGGGTGTCTCACACAGAAACAGGAGAATGACTCATTAGAAAAAAAGGGAAGGAAGGGGGGGGCCCGGCGGTGGCGCATCTGGTTAAGCGCTCACATTAGAATGCGCAAGGACCTGGGTTCAAGCCCCCGGTGTCGCTCTGTCTCTCTCCCTCTCTGCCCCCCCTTCCTCTTAATTTCTGGCTGTCAGTTTTCTTATTTATTTTTAAAAAATATTTATTTATTTATTTCCTTTTGTTGCCCTTGTTGTTTTATTGTTGGATCGTTGTTGGCTAGGACAGAGAGAAATGGAGAGAGGAGGGGAAGACAGACAGAGAGGGGGAGAGAAAGACAGACACCTGCAGCCCTGCTTCACCGCCTGGGAAGCGACTCCCCTGCAGGTGGGGAGCCGGGGGCTCGAACCAGGATCCTTATGCCGGTCCCTGCGCTTAGCGCCACGTGCATTTAACCCGCTGAGCTACCGCCCGACTCTTATTTTGTGTTTTTAACCAGAGCAGTATCCAACTCTGATTTATGGTGATGCGGGGGATTGGAGCTGGGACTATGGAGCCTCAGGCATGAGAGTCTCTTTGCAGAACCATTATGCTATCTACCCCCTTCAATGGCTGTTTCTAGCCAATAAATAAATAAATAAATATCGATTTAAAAAAAAAGTAGCGATAAAGGGGGAGGGGGAGAGAGAATGAGAGAGGGAGAAGGAGAGAAAGTAGAAGTCCCGGGAAGCGATCCGCCCCGCCGCTCCACCTCCGTCCACAGGGGGCGCTGCGAGCACTGGCGACCCGGCCGCTCTAGCCAGCGCGCGGCACCGGAAGTCTCGTTCCCCTACCGCTTCCGGTCTCTGGCCCGGGCCCGGGCTGCGTGGAGAAGCGCTAGCGATGCCGACTGGTGACTTCGAGTGAGTCGGGGCGGGGGGCGCGGGGGGGATCGGCGGCCCCGGGGGCGGGACGGGCCGGTCGGGATCGCTGCGTGGGGGCGCCGGGGAGGGGCTGGCTGACCCGCGATCTCTGCTCTCCGCCCGCCTGTCCCCGCAGCTCCAAGCCCAGCTGGGCCGACCAGGTGGAGGAGGAGGGAGAGGACGGTGAGCGCGCCGCCCGGGGCCGCGGGGCTGACCTCTGACCCCTGACCTCGACCCCCGACCCCGCCCCTCCTGCCAGCCCCTGCTTCCCCTTCTCTCCCTACCCACCTGCCCGCCCATCACCCGGGGCTGACCCCTGACCCCTTGATCCCACCCACTCGGGTCCCTGGGAGGGGGGCTGACCCCCGACCCCTGACCCCTGACCTCTCCCTTGCTGTCATCCGCCAACCCGTGGCCCCCGACACCCACCTCCCCCAGCCCCCCACCCCCACCCTCCACCCCCGTGTCCCACCCATCGGGGTGGTGGGGGCCCCCCCCCCTCAGCCGCCCCCCTTTTGCAGACAAATGTGTCACCAGCGAGCTCCTCAAGGGCATCCCCCTCGCCACCGGGGACACCAGCCCTGAGCCCGAGCTGCTGCCTGGAGGTGAGAGAGGGGACAGCCCCGCACCCCCGCACCCCGCACCCCGCAGCCCGGGGTTCACATTCCCCTTAAACCCCCCCCCCCCAGCACCCCTGCCGCCCCCCAAGGAGGTGATTAACGGCAACGTCAAGACAGTGACCGAGTACAAGATGGATGAGGACGGCAAAAAGTTCAAGGTGAGGCTGGGGGGGCTGGCGAGGAGGACCCCGGGGAGCCCGACTGACCCCCGGCCCCGCCCGCCGTCCGCAGATCATCCGCACCTTCAGGATCGAGACCCGCAAGGCCTCCAAGGCCGTGGCCAGAAGGAAGGTGAGAGCCGTCGTCAGGCTTCTCCCGGCCTGGGCGGGCTCCAGGTTCAAGCCCCCAGCACCGCCAGAAGCCAGAGCTCAAGGGGGGGGGGGGCGCGCTGGGGTTCGAAAGAAATGGCACATACGTAAAGGGTGTTGAGAAGTGGGTAACAGGGAGAAAGAGAGAGGGGGGATAAACAAAAGCCTGGACACAGGAGACAGTGTCATGATGCTACAGTGCTTGGGGCTCTGAGGTTCCCGGGTTCACGCCCCAGCACCACCAGAAGCCAGAGCCAAAAAAGAAAAGAAAAGGTAGGGGCCGGGTAGTGGCGCGCCTGCTTGAGCAGAACACACACTACAGTGTGCAAGGACCCGGGTTCAAGCCCCTGGTCTCCATCTGCGGCGGCAGTGGTGGTGGTGGGGGGGGAAGCTTCACAAGTGGTGAAGCAGGGCTTCCAGCGTCTCTCTGTCTCCCCCTTTGAAAAAAGTGGGGGTCAGGCTGTAGCGCAGCAGGTTAAGCGCAGGTGGCGCAAAGCCCAAGGACCGGCATAAGGATCCCGGTTCGAGCCCCCGGCTCCCCACCTGCAGGGGAGTCGCTTCCCAGGCGGTGAAGCAGGTCTGCAGCTGTCTGTCTTTCTCTCCCCCTCTGTCTTCCCCTCCTCTCTCCATGTCTCTCTGTCCTGTCTAACAATGACGACATCAATAACAACAACAATAACTACAACAAGGGCAACAAAAGGGAAAATAAAAAAAAATTTTTTTTTAAGTGAGGGGCACTTCTGAGAGGAAGCTGAACTTCTAGGGTCTCTTTTTTTCTTTGCATTTTATTTCATACGGCAGAGAGAAATGGAGAGGAAAGGGGAAGGGAGAGAGAGAGAGACCTGTAGCCCTGCTTCACCACTTGTGAAGCTTCTCTCCTGCGAGTGGGAATCAGGGACTTGAACCCAGGTGCTTGTGCCGGGTCACTTCTGTACTCAGCCAGATGAACTGCCTGCCTCACCCTCATGTTTTTTTAGAAAATATTTTATTTATTTAGTCACGAAGAGAGGCGGAGAGAGAGAAAGAACCAGACATCACTCTGGTGCGTGTGCTGCTGGGGATCGAACTTGGGACCTCATGCTTGAGAGTCCAGTGCCTTTGTCCACTGCACCACCTCCTGGGATGCCCTGGGAGGTGTTTAAAGAGGCTAGAGAGAGAAGGGGGTTCAGGACCCAGAGGATCCTGCTGGGCTGTCAGAGATCTGGGGTGGGGCTCCCAGAACCCCCGCCGCCTCTGACACCTGTGTGCACGTGTGTCCCCGTGGTGCCTGTTCCGGAGCCAGAACTGGAAAAAGTTTGGGAACTCGGAATTCGACCCTCCAGGCCCCAATGTGGCCACCACCACAGTCAGTGACGACGTGTCCATGACCTTTATCACCAGCAAGGAGGTGAGGCGGGGGGAGGGGAGGGGAGACAGGAAGGAGGGAAAGGAGGAGCCCGTCTTCACCTGACCGTGCAATCCCGGCAGGATCTGAACTGCCAGGAGGAGGAGGACCCCATGAACAAGCTCAAGGGCCAGAAGATCGTCTCGTGCCGTATCTGCAAGGGCGACCACTGGACCACGCGCTGCCCCTACAAGGACACGCTGGGCCCCATGCAGAAGGAGCTGGCTGAGCAGCTGGGCCTGTCCACCGGGGAGAAGGAAAAATTGCCTGGAGGTGCCTGGGATAGGGGGCCCTGGAGTGGGGTGCTTTGGAGTTGGGGGAGGGGGCATCCTCGACACTTGGGGACAACAAGGTCCCCTTGGCCCAGGGCTGTTCCCCTGGACGCTGTCTCTGCTCCCGGTGCTTAACGTTTGCAGGGTTGGGGAGGGGGGTGTCAATCCGCCGCAGGGGTCTGTGGTTTGGTTTTAACTAGAGCCTCCCCCTCTGCTCAGCTCAGGCGGGAGAGTATGTGAGAGAGAGACAAGAGGGTCCGAGTGGTAGTGCAGCAGCGGATTGAGTGCAAGTTACAGTGCGCAAGGACCCAGGTTCGATCCCCTGGTTCCCACCTGCAGGGGGAAAGCTTTGCGAGCGGTGAAGCAGGGCTGCAGGTGTCTCTGTGTCTCTCTCTCCCTCTCTACCACCCCCTTCCCTCTGGATTTCTGGCTGTCTCTAGCCAATAAATAAAAAGAAATAGAATTTGAAAAAGAGAGAGAGAGAAAGCTCAGAGCACTGCTCAGTTCTGGCATCTGGTGGTGGAGAGGGGATTGAACCTGGGACCTGAGAGCTTCCAGAAGGAGACTCTTATTTGCCTTGTTGTAGTTTAATGAGGGTGAGATGCAAGGAGAGAGATGCCCACCAGAACCCTGCCCAGCTCTGCTTTGTGATGGGGTCTGGACCTGGGTGGGATCTCAGAGCCTTAAGACAGGAGAGTCTTTTTTTATTCTATTTATTTTTCTTTTTAAATTTTTGTTATTTATTTATTTATTTTTGTTGCCCTTGTCTTTTTGTTGTTGTAGTTGTAGTTATTATTGTTGCTGATGTCGTCGCTGTTGGGTAGGACAGAGAGAGATGGAGAGAGGAGGGCAAGACAGAAGAGGGGGAGAGAAAGACAGACAGACACCTGCAGACCTGCTTCACCGCCTAGGAAGCGGCTCCCCAACTGCAGGGGAGCCCTGGGGGCTCGAACCGGGATCCTTACACGGGTCCCTGCGCTTTGCACCAAGTGCGCTTAACCCCCCCCCCCCCCCCCCGCCCCCCCAGCTGACTTCATTCCAATATAGGCAGACTGTATGGTGCCCGGCCTTGAACCCAGGCCCTCGGACACCCTGTGTCGTCCCCCTGCCCACCCTTCCCGTCCTCCCACTGTCCCCCCAGAGCTGGAGCCCGTGCAGGCCGCGCAGAGCAAGACCGGCAAGTACGTGCCGCCCAGCCTGCGGGACGGGGCCAGCCGCCGCGGCGAGTCCATGCAGCCCAACCGCAGAGGTGAGCGGGGCGGGGCCCCGCCTGTGTCCTGACCACCCCCCACCCCTGGGGCCGGGCACACACACACCCCCACCCTCACCCCTGTCCCCTGCCCACGCAGCCGATGACAACGCCACCATCCGCGTCACCAACCTGTCGGAGGACACGCGGGAGACCGACCTGCAGGAGCTGTTCCGGCCCTTCGGCTCCATCTCCCGCATCTACCTGGCCAAGGACAAGACCACCGGCCAGTCCAAGGTGGGCGCTCCCCACTCCAGGGCAGCGGGGTGGGGTGCAGGGTTTTGTGGGTTATTTTTTTTTGGGGGGGGACAAGGTGAACCCCCACTTTGATGCCACCTTCACACACACACACACCCCCCACCGTGTCCCCTTTAGGGCTTTGCCTTCATCAGCTTCCACCGCCGGGAGGACGCGGCCCGCGCCATTGCGGGGGTCTCGGGCTTTGGCTACGACCACCTCATCCTCAACGTGGAGTGGGCCAAGTAAGCCACGCCCCCGATATGAAGCCACGCCCCCATGGGCTCGAGCCCCGCCCATCCAGCTCATGCCCCCCATAGAAAAGGCTTTGGTCGATTAGGCCACGCCCCCTGTTGTGACCACGCCCACCCAGGAAAAGGCCATGGCTGTTTAGGCCACGCCCCTACCCGGTCCCACTTGGCTGTAGGAAGCTTCTGCTCTGGCTCCACCCATAAGGGGATAAGCCCCGCCCCTTCCACCCCATGCCGCTTCCGCCCGGAGTCCTAGCTCCGCCCTTTGGCGCTTTGGCGTCACGCCCACTTCGCTCAGCCTCTGCCCGTCCTGAGTCGCCCAGCCGGTTCCAGGAGCTTCCCTGTTCCCAAGGACTCAGAGCCCGTGTCCCCGTGTCACCGCGTTCCCCCCACTCTAACCCCCACCCCACGGAGGCCGCAGTTGGCGCGTTTTTTTAAAAAAAGACTGATTTGTTCATTGACAAAGAAGCAGAGGCGATGCAGGACTCGAACCCAGGGCCTCAGGCTGGGGAATCCGAGCCCTAATCCATAGCGCACCCCCCCCCCATCCCTTTTACATGAGTGTCCCCCAGTCACACACCATCGGCGGAGCTGTCACCATGCCTCTGGTTGCTCACGTCTCCCTCCCTGTCTCCATCTCTCTCTTTCTCTCTCTCTCTCTGTGTCCAGGCCATCAACCAACTAAACCAGCCGCCATGCTGCCGCCTCTGCTGCGGCTCCTGGGTCCCCAGACGGCGACAAGAATGTGCCTTGCGACAGCGACAGACAGCGGGCAGTGGGGGGGGAGGGGGCATTAAAAGTCTCCCGGCTGCTTTCAGTGTCCTTCTCTTTGAAAGTTTATTCATGGGGGCTTGGGGGGGCACAGAACGAGTCCGGTTGAGCACACACGTCACCCCGGGCTGGAGCCCCCGTCCCCACCTGCAGGGGGGAAGCTGCACAAAGGCGGGAGCAGGGCTGCAGGTGTCTCTGTCTCTCAACTCTTTCCCCCCCCAACCCTCTCAATTTCTCTCTGTTCTGTGAAATAAATGGGGGGGGCCACTAGAAGCAGTGGATTTTTCTTTCTTTCTTTTTTTTTTTTTTTTTTAAAGATTTGATTTATTTACTCAGCTAGAGAGAGGACCAGACATCACTCTGGTACATGTGCTATCAGGGATTGAACTCAGGACCTCATGCTCGAGAATCCAATGCTTTATCCACTGTGCTACCTCCTGGATCACTCAGTGGGTTGTTCATGAAGGCGCTGAGCCCCACCAGTAACCCTGGTAGTGGGAAAAAAACAAATGGGAGGGGGCCGGGTGGTGGCGCATGTTACAATATGCAGGGACCTGGGTTCTAGCCTTGGATCCTCACCTGCAGGGGCAAAGTTTTGAGTGGTGATGCAGATATCTCCCTGACAACGACCCCTTTTTTTGCCTCCAGGGTTATTTCTGGGGCTCCATGCCTGCACTCTGAGTCCACTGCTCCTGCAGGCCACCCCCCCCCCCCCATTTTGTTGCCCTTATCGCTATTGTTATTGTTGTCATTGATGTTGGATAGGGCAGAGAAATCAGAGGAGGGGGAGATAGAGTGGGGAGAGAAAGACAGACACCTGCAGACCCGCTTCACCGCTTCTGAAGCGATGCCCCTGTAGGTGGGGAGCCGGGGTTCGAACCAGGATCCTTATTCTGGTCGCTTTGCGCCATTTGCGCTTAACCCGCTGTGCTACCGCCCAACCCCCAATTAAAAAAAATTTTTTTAAGCAGAGCTCTGGCTTATGGTGATGTGGGGAGATTGAACCTGGGACTTTGGAGCCGCAGACGATGTAAGAGTCTGCATAACTGCTATCTCCCCTCCTTCCTCAATAAATGGAAATACTAATTTGGAGCCTGGGATAGTGATACCACTCCAGGGAAGAGACCACCACACATGGGGGGAATTTTTTTTTTTTTTAATTGAAAAATCGGAGATTCCCCTGCTGTCTACAGTTCCAGGATGTCCAATCCGGGTTCCCTGTCCACACCCCATCCCTCGAGGGCCAGTCCGCTGTGCACTGTCCCCAGTCATCTGGGTCCCCTTGTCCCTCTTGCTTCGAAGGGTGTCACCCACCCAGCCTGGGGGTGTGCGTGGGTGACACGCCGCTGACCCCGGGGCTGTGAGAACGGAAGCTCCTTGGTGCCTGTGGGCAGGAAGCCGCAGCCGCCGCGCTCAGGTGCCCCTGAGATGCTGGGGCCCCCGGGTGTCCGCACCCCCCTGTTTCCACAGCAACGGGCCGGGGGGCGGGGCTTCGGAGACACTCCCCTGTTTCCATAGCAACCTGTCTGGGGCCGGGGCTGCGGGGGGCTGCGAGGCGCCCCCGCAGAGGCCAGGCACGGCGGCCAGGTAGAGGAGCGGGTGCAGACACCCCGCCAAGGGCAGCAGCACCCGGCTCACCTGGTAGCCCGCGTAGGTGCCCCTGTCCAGCAGGCGGACCACCTGGGCCTCGTCCTCGAACCCGCGGCAGCGGTGCAGCCAGGCCCGCCGCGCCCCCAGGTTGAGCAGCAGCAGCGCGTGGTAGGGCACGTAGGAGCCGGCGAACAGGGCCCCCCCGGCCGCCACCAGCGCCCCCACCCGCAGCTTCTCCGCCCTCGCCAGCCCGGGGCTGCGCACCAGCGCCCGCACCAGGCCCCCCCAGCTCGCCACCGTGATCAGCAGGGGGACCCCGCAGCCCAGCACCGCCAGCGCCAGGCGGTAAGCCTGGAAGGCTTCCAGGTGGTGGTCCCCGGCCGAATCCAAACACTTGATGCACGTGTGGTTCTCGAAGAAGCCCGGCCCGGAGCAGCGCGAGTCTTGCAGGCGGGAGAAGTGCAGGGTGGGGGCGGCCAGCAGGGCGCTCAGGGCCCAGCCCCCCGCGCTGGCGGCCCAGGCGTGGCGGGGGCGCAGGCGGCCCCGGGTGAAGAAGGGGTGCGCCACCCCCAGGTAGCGGGTCAGGCCGATGGCGGCGGTGAACACGGCGCCCCCCAGCACGTTGGCGGCGGCCAGGAAGCGCTCCAGGCGGCAGGCGATCGCCCCGTGACGCCAGTGTTTGGGGGGCGCCAGGTAGGCGGCCTGGGGGGGCAGCGTGAGCGCCAGCAGCAGGTGGCTGAGCGCCAGCTGCGCCGACAGCACGGCCGGGGGGGCCCAGGGCCGCGCCCCCCAACGCCACAGCCGCCACAGGGCCACCCCGTTGCCGCCCGCAGACACCCCGAATTCCAGCAGCAGCAGCGGCCACAGCGGTCGCTGCAGGTCTCCGAGGATCCGGTCCACCAGCAGCGACACGTTGGACGGGCAGCTCCAGCTCGGCGCGTCTGCGGGGCGGGGTGGGGTGGGGTGGGGTTACCGGAGTCCAGCCGGAATCAGAAAAAAACAAAAAAATCGCAATGCACAAGGACTCGGGTTCGAGTCCCCGGTCCCCCAGCCCATGCAGGGGGAAAGCTATGCAAGTGGTGAAGCAGGGCTGCAGGTGTGTCTCTCTCTGTCTGTCTCCCGCTTCCCTCTCGATTTCTGGCGGTCTCTAGCCAATAAATAATGTTTGAGGGAGTCGGGGGGTAGCTCAGCGGGTTAAGCACACGTGGTGCAAAGCGCAAGGACCCGCAGAAGGATCCCGATGCCGGTTCGAGCCCCCGGCTCCCCACCTGCAGGGGAGTCGCTTCCCAGGCGGTGAAGCAGGTCTGCAGGTGTCTGTCTTTCTCTCCCCCTCTGTCTTCCCCTCCTCTCTCCATGTCTCTCTGTCCTATCCATCAACAACATCAACAATAATAACTAACAACAATAAAAACAAGGGCAACAAAAAGGAAATAAATACATCTTAAAATAAAAAATGTTTAAGAAAGAAAAAACACGCATTAGAGAGCCTAATGGCGTACCTGGTTGAGCGCACATATTACATTGCGCAAGAACCTGGGTTCGGTCCCCGCCTTCGGGGGCGGGGGGCAAACTTTGCAAGTGGTGACGTTGTGCTGTAGGTCTCTCGGGTTTCTCTCCCTTTCACCCCCATCCTCTGGATTTTTGGCTGTCTCTATTCAATAAATAAAGCTAATAAAAATTAAAAACAAAAACCCCACGCATTGTATGTAGCACACACGGACCCAGGTTCGAGCCCCTCTCCCCACCTGCGGGGGGGGGGTGTGTGTGTGTGTAGAAATTTCCCAACGGGGAGCCGGGCGGTAGCGCAGCGGGTTAAGCGCAGGTGGCACCAAGTGCAAGGACTTGTGTAAGGATCCTGGTTCGAACCCCCGGCTCCCCACCTGCAGGGGCTCTGGCTTTAAAAAATAAATAAATTTTAACGAACGGGGAGGCCCCCAGTCTTCTCCCACCTTCTCGCCCCTGTCCCCCCCCAAATGCCAGTTGGCACAGGTTATGGAGTGCAAGGACCCGGGTTCTAGTCCTGGGTCCCCACCTGCAGGGGCAGCTTCAGGAGCGGTGAAGCAGGGCTGCAGGTGTCCCTCATCGCCCCCCACCGGTGTGCAGGTGGCGACACTAAGGCGGTCCCCAGTCCAGCCCAGGGCCCCCATCTGCGCTCAGCCATTTTCCATCAGCCACCGCCAGGGGCGCCGTATCCCAGATTCCCTGGACCCCAAAGTTAAAAAGGGACCCCGGCTCGGCTCTCACCTCACCGCATGTAGCCGGGGCGCCCCCTCCCCGCCGGGTTCCCCCGGGTCTCTCCATAAAGCCCCGCTGGCGGGCTCTGGGCACCAAGATGCCGCCTCCCCTGGCCGCCCGCCCCGCTCACCCGTGGTCGCCATGGCCACGTGCGCCGCGGTGCTGGGTGCTGCTCTGCGGGCTGCGGGGCTGTGCCTGGGCTCCTCCCCCTTCCTGGCGGCGAGGCCGGGGGCACTGGCCCCCCAGCTTCCTTCCTCCCAGCCACGAGGCCCGCCCACTGCCATGACACAGACTCGGACCCGGACACGTGTGAGCAAAGCTTTATTGGAGGGACGGGGAGTGTTGGGCTAAGTCCTTTATAAAAGGAAACCGGGGGGCAGCCCCAGGCCCCAATCTGGGGCGTGCTTCTTGGCCTCGGCTCAGGGCCGCGTCCTGGGGGGCCGCCGCCTTGCGCCCCTGCTTTGGGCCCGGGCCATTCCCGTGGGCCCCGGGCGGGCACGCGCCCCCAGCATCCTGCCCTTGGTCCTGGGGGGCCTGCGGTCGCCGCCCCGCTCCGGCCTCTGTGGCCTCTTCCTGGGGGGGCCCTGGGGGCGCCTGCGCTTGGCCGCTGGGAACATGTCTGCAAAGACCAGGGCGGGGTCAGGGGTCGGGCAGGGAGTGGTGGTGGGGGCCGCCCCAGCACCCCAGGCCCCCTGCTCACCCTCGTCGGGCTCCTCGCCCACTGCCTGGCGGAAGTACTCGGCCTCCTCCTCCTCCTCCTCTTCCTGCGGCTGCCCGGGCCCCTCGGCCTGGGGGGGTGCCCCAGGGTCCTCCGCATCGCTGTCCCCGCCGCCCTGGGCCCTCTTCATGCCGGCCAGGCTCTTCTTCCTGGAGTGTAGGGAACTAGCATGTCATGGGGTGGTGGTGGCGGCTGGGGCCCTAGGGGAGCTTCCCCCAGCACCCTGTGGTCCACTGTTGGGGCGCCAGCCCACACGCACTTATGGGCCTCCCGGCGTTCCCGTTTGCACTGCACGTTCTGTGCCTGCTGCTCCTGCCTCTGTGCCTTCAGCTGCAGACGCTCCTCCTTGGCTGCCAGGATGGCCTTCAGCTCTTCCTCGGATTTGTGCACTGGGGGGGAGGGGGGGGGAGAACACACAGGAGACATGGAGTCAGACACCCTGGGGGGTGGGGTGGGGTGGTGAACACCAGGCTTGCAGCCTGGCTCCAGAAACCAATCATTTTGGGGGAAATAAGGATGGGGAAGAGGAAGAGGAGAGTTCTCTGGGAGGAGGCAAAGCACTGGACTCTCAAGCCTGAGGTCCCGAGTTCAATCCCCGGCCTGCGTGCCCGTGTGTGTGTGTGTGTGTGTGTGTGGGTGTGTGTGTGTGTGTGTGTGTCTGCTTCCCTGTCTCCCCCTAACAAGCTGCTCCATTGTGGTGGTGGTGGGTAGGAAGCTGAGTTTGGCAGAGGGTGAAGCTAAGCTAATAAATTGAGAGGGAGAGGGTGACAGAGAGGCACAGACACACCTGCAGCCCTGCCTCACCACTCGTAAAGCTTCCTCCCTGCAGGTGGGGTCCGGGGGCTCAAACTCCGGTCCTTAAATGCTGTCATGTGTGCACTCAACCAAGTGAGCTACGGCCTGGCCCCAACACATTTTTTGTTTTAAATCCCCCTCCCTAGAGCCCCTTGCTCAGCTCTGGCTTCTGGTGGTGCAGAGGATCGAACCTGGGGCCTCAGAGCCTCAGGCAGGAAGTCTTGCAGAGAACCACTGCACTGCCTTACCAGCCCAATAAGTATGTCTTCAAATGTACTTATTGGGGGTTGGGCGGTAGCGCAGCAGGTTAAGCGCAAGGACCGGCGTAAGTATACCGGTTCGAGCCCCCAGCCCCCCACCTGCAGGGGAGTCGCTTCCCAGGCGGTGAAGCAGGTCTGCAGGTGTCTGTCTTTCTCTCCCCGTTTTCCCCTCCTCTCTCCATTCCTCTCTGTCCTATCCAACGATGACATCAATAATAACAATAATAACTACAACAATAAACCAACAAAGGCAACAAAAGGGAACATACGAAGTTATTATGGGGGGGCGGGTGAGAAAGACAGTGATCACCCATCACGAGAAGATAAGACACTGCACTCGTGAGAAACGGCTGTCTGGTGAGTCAGCACTTCCTCCGTGAAAGGATTTAATAGACCAGAGGGCAGGGCTGGCGGGCAGCGCAGCGGGTTAGCGCTTGTGGCGCAATGTCCCCCGGTTTGATTCCCCGGCTCCCCACCTGTGGGGGTGGGGGGTCACTTCACAAGTAGCGAAGCAGGTCAGCATGTGTCTTTCTTTTTCTGTCCCTCCTTTCTCCATTTCTATCCTAATCCAAAAAAAAAAAAGGGGGGGGACCCAAAAGAAAGGCACAGTGCACACACGTCACCACGCACAGAGCCTGGGGGTTCAAGCCCCCAGCTCCCATCCACAGGGAAAACACTTCCCAAGCAGGGGGAGCAGGTGTGTCTCTGTATCTCCCTGGTCTCTAACCGGCTGGGTCCGTGTGTCTGCCCCGGTCCCCGTCCGTCCTCACCGAAGCTGTGATAAAGCACGCTGCCTTCTCCGACGCCCTCCTGGATCTTGACAAGCTGCAGCGTCATGCGGGGCCCGATCTGCGGGGCGGGGAGTGGTGGTCAACGCCCAGCCTGGGTTGTGTGCATGTGTGTGGGGAGCCCCTCCAAGCCCGCCCCGGCCCCGGACCCCACCTCGGTGAGCCGCACGGCGCTCTGCTGTGCCTGCATGTTCCCGCGGCCGGCCACGGCCTGCGGCAGCTCCGTGATATTATGCTCCCCGTCCGGCTCGGCCTCGCTGTCCGACAGTCCGGCGCCCCTGTGTGTGTGTGTGTCAGGGACACGGGTCAGCGGGCGGGGGAGGGGCACCCCCAGCACCCCCCCTCCATCAGGGGGCGCCCCACCCACGTGGCCAGCAGCTCGCTGATGTCCTGCAGCCGCCCCATGTTGGGGAACTTCTCCTGCAGAAGCTTCTTCATACCCCGGCTGGCGCCCACAGGCACCACTTTGATGCTGCTGTTGGGGGGAGGGGGGGGGGGGCAGGGGTCAGAGAGAGGAAATCCCCCCAAGAATTCCCAGTGTGCGTCAGGGCGTTTACTTTGAGACTGGACCATCACGGGGACTCAGCCAGACATGTTGTCATCATCCGCACACAGCCCGGGGGGCCCCCAACCATCCCAGAAGCCCCTGCGCTCACTAGTGCCGGAAGTCCAGCTCCTGGGAGTCAGGGTTGTAGTTCACCAGTAGACAGCGCTTGATGGTGTTGAGGTTCACCTGGGGGGTGGGGGTGTGTGACAGGCAGCCGAGTGAGCCCCAGGGGGTGCTGGGAAAACACCCCCCCCCCATTCCCAGGCTGGTGAGAGGATCCGGGTTCTCCGGCTCAGTTGGACGGCACTGCTGTTTGCTCTGCCATGTGCGTGGCCTGGGTTCGAGCCCGACCCTCACCGGACTGAGAGAAGCTTCGGGGCTAAGTCTGATTTAATTTTATTATTGGATAGACAGAAACAGGGGACAGAGAGATAAGACAGAGACATCTGCAGCCCTGCGTCAACATTTATTGAGTTTCCTGCCTTCATATGGGGACCAAGGACTTGAACCTGGGTCCTGTCTCTCTCCCTCTTTTTGACTTTTTTAAAAAAATTTATTTATTTATATTCCATTTCATTGCCCTTTGTTTGTTTTTACACTTATTTTTATTTATTGGATAGAGACAGCCAGAAATCAAGGGAAGGGAGAAGACAGAGAGGGGGAGAGACAGAGAGACACCCGCAAACCCTGCTTCACCACTTGTGAAGCTTTCAAGCGGGGGCTTGAACACGGGTCTTTGCACATTGTAATACGGGCGCTCAACCAGCTGCACCACCGCCTCTCTCAGTCAGCCCAGGTTAACTGCCTCAGCTGGGGGAGCGCCAGACCTGCTCGCCCGAAGCCCCCCCCCACTTCATGTCCAGCGTCGGCCTCCCTGCCCCTCTCTCTTGTGTCTGTCATAATAGGCTTTTGTTATTGTCTACAGTATTATTGGACAGAGACAAAAATCGAGAGGGAAGGAGGAGACAGCCTGCTCTACTGGCTCGTGAGGTTCCCCCCCCCTGCACGTGGGGGGTAGGGGGCTTGAACTCGGGTCCTCGCTCCACCCAGGGCACCGTGACCCAGAGAGCCAGACCCTTAAGCACAAGGCCCCGAGTTTGGTTCCCACAGCACTGCCAGGGTGACACACCACTTCCTTCTCTTTTGTAAACAGATCCTAATTAAATTAATAACACTGATGATAACACAGGAATAAAACAGGGCCGGGAAGACATGGTTCTACGTCTGGACAGACTCTCCTGGCCAAGGCTCTGAGGCCCCAGGTTCAAGACCCAGCACTGCCACCAGCCAGAGCTGAGCAGGGCCCTGGTCTCTCTCTGTACCTTGTTGTCTCGTTAAGATGTGAGCTGGGGGAGACTGCACAGCGATGTTGCAAAAACCTTCCCCTGCCTGAGGTTCTGAGGCCCCAGGTTCAAACCCCAGCACCACCAGAAGCCAGAGCCGAGAAGGGGCTCTGGGCAAGCAGACAAAAGCAGCCAGTGGTCGAGATCCCAGAACAAGGGGAACGAGGGTGTCCTTGCAGCACCCAGCCGGGGGTGGTGGTAGTGGTGTGGGTGTGTCTGCCATCCACCTTCTGTTTTTCTTTCTTTTTTTTTTTTTTTAAAAAGATTTTATTTATTTATGAGAAAGATAGGAGGAGAGAGAAAGAACTGGACGTCACTCTGGCACATGTGCTGCCCCGGGGATCGAACTCGGGACCTCATGCTTGAGAGTCCAAAGCTTTATCACTGCGCCACCTCTCAGACCACCACCTTCTGGTAATCTTCCCTCCAGGGTTTACTGCTGGGGCTGGCTGCCTGCTCTACAAAATCCACTGCTCCTGGAGGACATTTTTCTTCTCTCCCCGTTTCATTGAATAGGGCAGAGAGAAACTGAGTGTGTGTGTGAGACAGAGAGGGAGAAACTGAGTGTGTGTGTGAGACAGAGAGGGAGAAACAGAGAGACACCTGCGGACCTGCTTCCCCACTTGTGAGGCGGCCCCCTGCGTGCCGAGCACTGTGTGCGCTCACGGCCCTCACCTGGTGCACGTTGATGGACGGGAAGAGGTTCTGGAACATGGAGGCCATGAGCTTCACGTGCATGCCGTGGGGGCCGAAGCTGTTGAGCGCCAGCAGCGGCGGGTGCGTGAACTGCTGCTCGTGCATGCGGTGGCGGCGCAGGGAGGACACCACGTCCCGCACCAGCGTGTACTGAGGGGGGAGGGGATGGGGGGGGTGACTCACCGCCTGGCCCGGCTGCCCCCTCCAAGCCCAGCGCCCCCATGCCTCCCCCCTCTTACCTTGTTGACTCGGAAAGTGAGGGTGGGACCCCCGGGGAGACGCATCAGCTTCTGCAGGGAGAGAGATGGGGGGGCACAAAGGGGAGGTTCGGGGGGGGGGAAGAGTCCTGGGGCCCAGGTTTGGGGATGCGGGGGGAGCAGTCTGGGCTCCACGTCTTCAGAGCGTTTACTTTGAAGCCAGAATCATGGAGACTCATGGGCACGTGGGGTCATCACCAGAGCGTGGAGGCGGGAGGTGTGTGTGTGTGTGTGAGAGAGAGAGAGAGAGAGAGAGACGGGGGGGGGGGGGGCGCACTCACAAAATAGATGTTGGTGTCAGTCTTGCTGAGGATCAGGAAGTGGGTGACACCCAGGGGCCCCGCCACGGCCACACAGTCCTTCAGAGAGTTTTTCTTGCGCACCTGCAGGAGAGGGGGGTTCGACCCCTGGCACTCTCTGCCAACAAATCGTTCCAACCAGGGCCCCGGGAGGGGGTGCAGTGGACAAGGTGATGGACCCCCAGGCACGAACGAGGTCCTGAGTTCCAATCCCGGCATGACGTGTGCCAGGTGTCTCTGCTTCTCTCTCTCTAATTATCTTTACTGGGTAGCGACAGCCAGAAACTGAGAAAGGTGGGAGAGACAGACAGACTCCCCCCGCAGACCTGCTTCACCACTCAACGAGCTTTCCCCCTGCAGGTGGGGATTGGGGGCTTGAACCCGGGTCCTTACGCATGGCAACATGTGCTAAGCTAGGTGCACCACCACCTGGCCCCTCTGCTTCTTTTACTGAAACAGTGGAGACTGACTCACACTGTATTAGGGGAGGGGGACAGAAAGGGGGAGAGAGAGAGAGACCACCTGGTGGTCTGGGACTGAGCCTGTGCTCACTCCTGACCTCAATCTGTCCTTTTAAAAAAAAAAATCACGGGAGTCGGAAGGTAGTGCAGCGGGTTAAGCGCAAGTGGCACAAAGTGCAAGGACCAGCGTTAAGGTTCCAGGTTAAGGATCCAGGTTCAAGGCCCCGCTCCCCACCTGCAAGGGGGTGGTGTCACTTCACAGGTGTCTCTCTTCCCCCCCTCCATTTCTCTCTGTCCTATCCAACAATAATAATCACAACAATAAAAAAGGGCAACAAAAGGGAATAAATATTCTTTAAAAAATCATTTCATTTTATCATTAGAGACAGGGAGAAACTGAGAGAAGAGAGGTAGACAGATGAGACAAGATATGGGCAGAGACCCCTGCAGCCCTACCTTACTTGTGAAGCTCTCACGCCCCCACCCCCGCAGGTGGGGACCAGGGACTTGAACCCGGGTCCTTGCGCACTGTCACGTGTGCGCTTAACCAGGTGTGAGAAGCGGAACCTCCCGGGCAACTGAGAGTCCAAGGCTTTGTCCACGGCCCCCTCCCGGCCCCGACTGATTCCTTCCGAAGACACAAGGAAGCAGAGCCTCCCTCCGGCACAGGCGATGCGGGTGCGGGTGGGGCTGGAAGCAGGGTCCTCGAGCTCGAGTCCAGCGCCTTGTTCCCCTGTGCCCCCTCCCAGCCCAGCTCCTCACCGGCCCCCTCCAGGTTCCTCTTCCCAAACAGATTTTTGTTTTTTTATTTTTGCCTCCAGGGTTACCGCTGGGGCTCGGTGCCTGTACTACAAATCCACTGCTCCTGGAGTTCATTTCTTTGCCTTTTGGTGCCCTTGTTTTTTATTGTTGTCGTTATTGATGTCGTGGTTGTTGGATAGCACAAAGAGTCATGGAGAGAGGAGGGGAAGACAGAGAGGGGGAGAGAAAGACAGACACCTGCAGACCTGCTTCATCGCCTGGGAAGCGACTCCCCTGCAGGTGGGGAGCCGGGGGCTGGAAGTGGGATCCTTACGCCGGTCCCCACTAAATTTTTTAAAAATTTAATTTTTATTTTTTTCCCTCCAGGGTTATTGCTGGGCTCGGTGCCTGCACCATGAATCCACCGCTCCTGGAGGCCATTTTTCCCCCTTTTGTTGCCCTTGTTGTAGCCTCGTTATGGTTGTTATTATTGCCATTGTTGATGTCGTTCGTTGGATAGGACGGAGAGAAATGGAGAGAGGAGGGGAAGACAGAGAGGGGGAGAGAAAGACAGACACCTGCAGACCTGCTTCACCGCCTGGGAAGCGACTCCCCTGCAGGTGGGGAGCCGGGGGCTCGAACCGGGATCCTGACGCCGGTCCCTGCGCTTTGCGCCACGTGCGCTGAACCCTCCCGAATGGGCTTGAACTTGACCCCAAGCACAGACACTGAGCCGCCAGACGCCCCCCCCCATTTCTCCCATCCCCCCAGAAGGAAGCAGGGTGTCCCCCCCACCCACCGACACAGCAAGCAGGGCGACCCCGCACCCTAAACGGCCCTCCAGCGCCGAGACAGCTGAGGGTAGGATGCCCCCTCCCCCCCCCCCCCGCTTCCCGATCGCCCCCTCCCAGCCCCGGAGTCAGAAACCAGGGTGCCCCCTCCACCCACCCCCCCAGCCAGCCCGGGAGCCGACCTGCAGGCGGCTGGCGGTCAGCGGCTCCATGACCCTCCGCAGGTCCAGGCTGAGCTGCCGGACGCCGCGGCCGGTGCGGCCCCGCGCGAACACGAACGAGTGAGGCTGCGCCGCGTAGGCCTCGAGGTTGCGGAGCTGCGCCTGGGCCCGCGCGCGCTTCTGGTGCCGGGACTGCGGGGAGGCGGGCGGCGGGCGGGAAGCGGTGAGCGTCCCAACCTGGCCCCTGGACCCCGCCCGCGCCGCCCTGGCCGCCCGCCTGCCGGCCCGCCACGGCTCACCCGCTCCGTGCGCCCCATGCTGCCCGCCCGGCCACGAGGCCGTCGTTCTCGGCGGCTTCCGGCGCCTCTCGGGGCTTACTTCCGGCGCGGCGTGATGACGATGTCTAAGGGCGGAGCCTGCGCATTGGAAGCACAGGGCGGGCCAGTGGGAGGGGACCGGCCTTCGCGGGGTTGCCGTGGAGACGGCTGTTGCCATGGCGTCTGTTTCTGCAGAAACCAGGGGCGTGGCTGTAAGCCTCCGGCTCTCTCGCCCTCGGGTGTTCAAGGAACCTGCGTGGCGAGTTCGAATCTGCCTGCATCCACTATCTATGATCATATAAATATATTTATAGTATTTATTTATTTTATTTTTAATTTATTTCTTTATCGGGGAATTAATGTTTTACATTCAACAGTAAATATAATAGTTTGTACATTCTCCAGTTTTCCATTTATATAGTATTTATTTGTCTATTTTTTTAAGAATGTAACTTTTTTATATTTATTTTATTTATTTATTCCATTTTGTTGCCCTTGTTGTTTTATTGTTGTAGTTATTATTGTTGTTGTCGTTGTGGGATAGGACAGAGAGAAATGGAGAGAGGAGGGGAAGACAGAGAGGGGGAGAGAAAGACAGACACCTGCAGACCTGCTTCACCGCCTGGGAAGCGACTCCCCTGCAGGTGGGGAGCCGGGGTTCGAACCGGGAGCCTTATGCCGGTCCTTGTGCTTTGCGCCACCTGCGCTTAACCCGCTGCGCTACAGCCCGACTCCCCAACATGATTTTTTTCAAGGTCCATCCAAGATCGGCTGAAAACGGTGAAGTCACCATTTTTTACAGCTGAGTAGTATTCCATTGTGTATATAGACCACAACTTGCTCAGCCACTCCTCTGTGGTTGGACACCTGGGTTGCTTCCAGGTTTTGGCTATGACAAATTGTGCTGCCAAGAACATATGTGTACACAGATCTTTCTGGATGGATGTGTTGGTTTCCTTGAGAGAGAGATCTTAAAGATACATAGTTTCTCAGTCACATGCCATGTGATGGAACTCAGGCCTTGATTGAGAGACCACTGCGCCACCTGCTGGGCCACTCTGATAATGCCTTCATTTTTTTTTATTTTTAATGTTTTAAATGTCTATTTTTTTTACTTTCATTTCTTAATATTTATTTCTTTTCCCTTTTATTGCCCTTGTTTTATTGTTTTTGTAGTTGTTGATGTCGTCGTTGTTGGATAGGACAGAGAGAAATGGAGAGAGGAGGGGAAGACAAAAAGGGAGAGAAAGACAGACACCTGCAGACCTGCTTCACCGCCTGGGAAGCGACGCCCCTGCAGGTGGGGAGCTGGGGGCTTGAACCGGGATCTTTATGTCCATCCTTGTGCTTTGTGCCACGTGCGCTTAACCCGCTGCAGCTACTATTTGATTCCCCCCAATTTTTTTTGGGGGGGGTCATTTTTCTTGCTGTGTGACTTCAGGCCACTGGTTTGCCCTCTCTGAGCCTCATTTTCAAAAATATTTAATTCATGGGAGGGGGCAGGAGGGTGCACAACAGGTTAAGTGCACATGGCGGAAAGCGCAAGGACCAGGATCTCGGTTCGAGCCCCCGACTCCTCACCTGCAGGGGACTCGCTTCACAGGTGGTGAAGCAGGTGTGCAGGTGTTCATCCTCCTCCTCCTCCTCCTTCTTCTTTTTTTTACCAGAGCACTGTACAGCTCAGGCTTATGGTGGTGTGGGGTGGGGGGGTGGGGGTGGGGGATTGAACCTGGGATTTTGGAGCCTCAGGCATGAAAGTCTGTTTGCATAACCATTATGCTATCTACCCTCCGCTTTCTCTCCCCCTCTCTGTCTTCCCTCCTCTCTCGATTTCTCTCTGTCCTATCCAACAACAATGACAGCAATAACAGTAATAATAACAACAAGGGCAACAAAATGATCTCCAGAAGTGGATTTGTCCTGCAGGCAAATATATATATATTTTTAATATATATTTTTAAAATATCTATGTTTTATATATTATATATACGAATTCATATATATATGGATATATGCATATTCATATATATATGAATTCATTAATGTATTCCAGATAGATACAGAGAAATTGAGAGGGAAGTGGGAGACAGGGAGGGAGAGAGACAAGAGACAGAGAGACACCTGCAGCCCTTCTCTACCACTGCTGGTGAACTTCCCCCCTGCAGGTAGGGACTGGGAGGCTTGAACCCAGAGTTGCCTGTGACTGACCCCTCATGGCTGCCCCCCAACCCCCCAGCCCCCCACGCCCGCCCTACACTGGGCTCCCAGCTCTGGAAAGAACATTCAGGGCACTGACCCTCTTATCAAGCACCCAGGGCCAGGCCAGGAGATCTGGTCACTCAACCCGGGTTCTAAATGCTAAATATTTACACTTGCAGCCTGGGAGGAGAAAGGGGAGGGGGGCCTGTCTGCATGGCAGTTTGGGCCCCAGGCCTTACCCCTCCAACCTCAACGCCAGGGCGGTTCCCCGCAGCCGCTGCCTCCTCATCTGTCCATCTGTCCCCCAGCTCAGAGGTCCCTACAAACCAGACTGGTGGATTCAACGTGAGAGGTGAGGGTGGGGGAAGGCGTTGGGCTTTGGGATACACCCTTGGGTCCTCTCCTCTCATTCTGGGGGCCCCCCTTTCTCTGCCTCCTCCCCTACTCCTAGACCACAGAGGATAGAAGGAATTTGGCACATTCTGGATCCAGGAGTTTTGGGTCCCTTTCTGTTTTTTTTTTTTTTTTTTGTTTGTTTGTTTTGTTTTTGTTCTTTTTGTGGTGGGTGGTGGGGGTAGTGGGGAGGGAGGGAGTCTAGGGCAGGGGGGCAGAAGGATCTTTTGGAGCTGGGGGCTCGAACTGGGATCCTTACCGGTCCTTGTGCTTTGTGCCACCTGCACTTAACCCACTGCGCTACCACCGGACTCCCCCAAGAGATTTACTTATTAATGGGAGAGAGAGAGAGAGAGAGTAGGAGAACAGTACTCTGGCATGTCAAACCCATGTTATCGCTCTATGAGAAAGAGGGAAAGAGGGAGAGGGAGAGGAAGAAGAGAGGGAGAGAAAGAGAGAGTAGGAGATGGAGAGAGAGAGAGAGAGGAGCACTAGACCAGTTTGGTATACCTGGTGCAGGGGATTGAATCAAGAATCTCAGATATACACGTCTGACAGCCCTTCAGTTGAGTATCTCCCCTTAACTATATTATTTCAATATTTATTCATTCATTTACTAGCTAGAGATGGAGAGAAATTGAAAGGGGAGAAGAGACAGAGACAAGAGACAGACAACTGCAGCCCTGCTACACCTTGTGAGGCTTTCCCCCTGCCGGTGGGGGACCTGGGGGCTTGAACCCCGGGTCCTCTCGCACTGTAATGTTTCTTTGGAGAAGGGCTGTTCCAGGCATGGACCCGGCTGGGCTGAGGAATTCTGGAAGTCCCTGAGGAGGCAGGAGAGGAATTTAGGGTCTAAACAGAGGCCTTGCCAGGCCTGACGGATGGGCGAGACAGCCAGATCCCAGCGAGTTCTGCTTATTTTAACTGAAAGGAAAGAAAAATAATAAAATAAAATGTCACCTCCTCCAGGAAGTCCTCCCTCCTCTCATGTCGCTCCCTTCCTTGCCCAGCTTCCCGGTGTCTCTGTGGGGATACTTGATATTTCAGAGGACTCCACTCATTGTATGATTTCTTGGTTTTGTTCCCTGCACCCCAGGACGGGAATTTTGGGGTTCCCCATCTGTCTTCACAGCTCAACATGGAGACAAGGACACAGTAAGGCCTTGATGAAGGATGGAGCTTGTCCCACGGGGTGCTGAATGGGGTTTATTTTGGGGGGAAGGTCTCCAGTGAGGTGAGGTGGGCTCCCCTCATATTTGGGGGTGCCTGCAGGATTTCGTGGGGGGGGTGGAGGATGGAGGCCTGGAATCCCACAGATGTAGACACGCAGAGGCTTGAGATTTGGGGTCCCTGGATGGATCTCAATTTATTTTTTTGGGGGGGTTGGAATCACGCAGGTGGACACGTGCCTGGCTTGCAAGTCGGGGTCCCTGGAGACCCCTAGAGAGGCCTGGAAGCGTTGTCATTCTGGGGGTGCCTTCAAAATTTGTGGGGAGGGCAGGATGGAGGCGGTCGTGTGTCTCCATCCATCATGCAGGTAGAAACACTTGCGGCCTGCAAGTTAGGGTTCCCCGGGGGAGGGGAGCCTGGAGACCCCCAGAAAAGACCAGAGACGGCAATCTCAATTTGGGGGATACCCCTAGAATTTGGGGGGGGTTGAAGATAAGAAGCGGAGGTGTACAATCCTGAAACCACCCAGGTGTAAGACACGCGGCAGCCTGGATGTTCGGGTTTCCGGGCTCCTGGGGACCCACAGAAAAGGCCAGGGGGGGGTCTCATTTTTTTTTGGAGGGTGCCCCCATTTTTTTGGGGGGGGAAATCCTGGAGAGGTGGAGGCAGGCATGCACAGCCCTGGAGTCATGGCTGGGAGCAACCAGGCTGAGCAGAGGGGCCTGGGGGGGGGGGGAGGACCTGGCGGCCTGCGAGTGCGGGGTGCTGGGGCGCGGGTTCTGGGGAGCCCCTCTTGCCTCCCGCCCTCTCCCTGCAGGTGGGTGCCCCGGTTGCTGCAGCTGCTGCAGCTGCTGCAGCTGGGAGCCTGGGGTGCGCGGGCTGCAGCCCCCCGCTGCACCTACACCTTCGTGCTACCCCGGCGGGAGCTGGCGGGCGCCGTGTGCTGGGGGGGCACCCCGGCCCCTGCCCCCCGGGACCCCCCGGCCGCCGAGGCCACCGAGCTGGCCGCACTGCGCCTGCGCGTGGGCCGCCACGAGCAGCTCCTGCGCGAGCTGCAGCGCGTGGCCGCGGCCGACGGCGCCGTGGCCGGCGAGGTGCGCGCGCTGCGCAAGGAGAGCCGCGGCCTGAGCGCGCGCCTGGGTCAGCTGCGCGCGCAGCTGCAGCGCGAGCCGGGGGCGGGGCTGGCGGCAACCTCGGAGCCCGCGCCGGGGGCGGAGCCTGAACAGGGGGCGGGGCCAACCTCGGGGGCGGAGCCTGCTGCGGCGCTGGCCCTGCTCGGCGAGCACGTGCTCAATGCCTCCGCCGAGGCCCAGCGCGCGACTGCGCGCTTCCAGCAGCTCGACGACCGGGTTCGAGACCTGGCGCAGCTCGTGAGTCAGCAGAGCGACCTCATCGCCCGCTTAGAGCGTCTGTGCCCCGGGGGCCCGAGCGGGCAGCAGCAACAGGTAACCCCCAAGCCCCACCCTTAGCAGTCCCCAAACTCCAGGGGTGCAGTCTGGGGAGGGGGGGTTTGGCTTGTTGTTGCAACCCCGAGATCACTCAGCCCCGGACCTCTAACCCCAACCTCGAAAAGTCACCCCCTCCAAATCTCAGTGCATCCTGGGGGGCTGCATCTGTGAGCACCCCAGTTCTGTGGCGCCCCCTAAGATCTCTTAACCGCTGCCCCCCTCAGTCCTACCTCTCCTAACACCTCCAAATCTCAGCTCACTCTGGCTGCAGCGACTGTTAGGCGGGGTCTTCTTGCAACCCGAATTTTAATTAATTTATTCGTTGGAGAGAGAGAAATTGAGAGCGGGAAGGGGAGCTAGAAAGGGAGAGAGACAGAGAGCTCGTGGAGCTTTTCCCTTGCAGGTGGGGACCGGGGGCTTAAGCCCGGAGTCCCCAGTGCATGGTAACATGGGTTCTTCTTGTTTGTTTGTTTGTTTTTTAATTTTTTTAATTATCTTTATTTGCTTATTGGATAGAGACAGCCAGAACTTGAGAGAACAGGGGAGATAGAGGGAGAGAGACAGACACCTGCAGCCCTGCTTCACCACTCGTGAAGCTTTCCCCATGCAGGTGGGAGCCAGGGGCTGGAACCCGGGTCCTTGCGCACTGAAACATGTTCACTCAACTAGGTGCGCCACTACCCGGCCCCTGTTTTTTAATTTTTATTTATGAAAAGGAAACACTGACAAAAACCATAGGATGAGAGGTACAGCTCCACACAATTCCCACCACCAGACCTGTGTATCCCATTCCGTCCCCTGATAAGCTTCCCTGTTCTTTTTTTTTTTTTTTTTTTAATTATTTTCTTTATTGGATAGAGACAGCCAGAAATCAAGAGGGGGGAGATAGAGAGGGAGAGAGACACCTGCAGCCCTGCTTCACCACTTGTAAAGCTTTCCTCCTGCAGGTGGGGACCAGGGGCTCGAACCCGGGTCCTTGTGCATTGTAACATGTGCACTCAACCAGGTGCACCACCACCCAGGTCCCGGCTTATGCTTATTTATTTATTCCCTTTTGTTGCCCTTGTTGTTTTATTGTTATAGTTACTATTGATGTCGTTGTTGTTGGATAGGACAGAGAGAAATGGAGAGAGGAGGGGAAGACAGAGAGGGGGAGAGAAAGACAGACACCTGCAGACCCGCTTCACTGCCCATGAAGCGACTCCCCTGTAGGTGGGGAGCCGGGGGCTTGAACCGGGACCCTTACACGGGTCCTTGAGCTTTGCGCCACCTGTGCTTAAGCCGCTGTGCTACCGCCTGACTCCCTGGGCTTTTTTTTTTTTTTTTTTTTTTAACCAGAGCCCTGCTCAGCTCTGGCTTCTGGTGGTGCTGGGGCTTGAACCTGGGACCTCAGGCAGGCAAGTCTTTTGTTTGCAGAACCATGATGCTATCTTTTAAGCCTTGTTGTTTTTTATTGTTAATTTTTAAAAATTCTATACATATGTAAGATTTAAAAAAATTCAGATGGGGGCTGGGTGGTAGTGCTGCTCAGCGCTGGCTTTTTTTTTTTAGTATTTTTTTTTCTTTCTGATTTTTTTTTATTGGGGAATTAATGTTTTACATTCAACAGTAAGTACAATAGTTTGTACATGCATAACATTCCCCAGTTTCCCATTTAACAATACAACCCCCACTATGTCATTTATCATCCTTCATGGACCTGTATTCTCCCCACCCACCCACCCCAGAGTCTTTTACTTTGGTGCGATATGCCAATTCCATTTCAGGTATCTGCTAGTTTGTGGTCTAACATCCAAGTCCTTGATCCACTTGGAATTTACTTTTGTATTTGGTGAAATACAGTGGTTCAGTTTAATTCTTCTGCATGTTTCAACCCATTGTTTCCAACACCATTTGTTGAAGAGATTCTGCTTTCCCCATTTAATAGTCTGAGCCCCTTTGTCAAAGATTAGATGTCCATAGGTGTGGGGGCAGCGCTGGCTTCTTTCTGGTGGTGCTGGGGATTGAACCTGGGATCTTAAGAGTCTCAGGCAGGAGAGGCTTTTTGAAGAACCACTAAACTGTCTCCCCGGCCTCAGATCTTGTAGGTCTTATTTATGTGCCTAGTACCTGCTGCAGTCTTAATATTGGAACTTGAAGATTTTGAATGAGACAGGTTGGGGACTGGGGGAGGGGATTCTAGGAGCGCAGGGCCTTCCTTATGGGCTGGAGGGTGGGGAGGGGGGCGGGGGGGGGAGGGACGGTCAGCTGGGCCAACATGGCACCTTCAATGGGTTCTGCAGGTCTTGCCACCACCTCCGGTGCCCGTGGTTTCTGTGAGCCTAGTGGGTGGCACTGGCGAAAACAGGGGAACAGACCCTGAACCCCAGAGAGAACAGACCCTGAAGCAGCCAGGGCCCCTGGCCTCACCCCTGCCTTCAGGGAATCCGGCTGTCCCCACCAAGCCAGCCGGTAAGTCCAGGAGAGGGGTAGCTCTGGTGTAAGAAGTTGAGGGGTGGGGAATCGGGCAGCAGCTCAGCGGGTTAAGCGCACGTGGCACATAGCGCAAGAACTGGCATAAGGATCCCGGTTCGAGCCCCAGGCTCCCCACCTGCAGGGGAGTCGCTTCACAAGCGGTGAAGCGGGTCTGCAGGTGTCTGTCTTTCTCTCCCCCTCTCTGTCTTCCCCTCCTCTCTCCATTGCTCTCTGTACTATCCAACAACAATAACAACAATAACTACAACAAGAAAGCAACAAGGGCAACAAAAGGGAATAAATAAATATTAAAAAGAAGCTGAGGGTGGGGATGAGGTTCTCAGCACTGCATGAAGGAGTTAGGCTTTGGAATTAAAACATTTTTTAAAAAAATTATTTATTATTGGATAGAGGAGAGAAATTCAGAGGGGAGGGGGTGATAAAGAGGGAGAGAGACCCCTGCAATTCTACTTCACCACTTGTGAAACTTTCCCCCTGCAGGTGAGGACCAGGGGCTTGAACCTTGGGTCCTTGTGCGCTGTAATGTGAGCACTTAACCAGGTGTGCCACCGCCTGGCCCCAGGTTTTGGTGATTTGAATAGCAAATTCCTCTCTGGGTAGGGACTGAAGGAACTGATGCGTTTTTTTTTTTTAATCTTTTTTTTTGTTTTTGTTCTGAGAACTCTTATTCTGGTAAAGGTACTCTCTTGATGGTGTGGAAATAGCAGACAGGGGGTAGGGTGGCAAATCTAGAATTGCTACTTTGGTGAGAATTTGAGCTTATTCAGTTTCTTATTCATTCATTCATTCATTTTTTTTTTTTTTATGAGAGCACTCCTCAGCTCTGGCTTATGGTGGTGTGGGGGATTGAACCTGGGACTTTGGAGCCTCAGGCATGAGAGTCTTAATGCATAACCATTATACTATCTGCCCTCCGCTCTGTTCAGAGTTTCTGTTCAGACTAAGAGGTCTTAGAACCTAGATTTCAGAACCCCTAATTTTATATATACTCCAGTGAGAATGATTTTTTTTTTTCCCCTTGATCAGAGCACTGCTCAATCCTGGCTGCTGGTGGTGCTGGAGATTGAACCTGGGACTTCGGAGTTGCCAGGAAAGTCTGTTGTATAAATCGCTATGCAGGCTTCCTAATCACTGACGTATAGAGTCTTACTTGGGGAAGAGAATGCGTATCAGGGCTCTTATTCTGGTGAGGCAATGCGAGACGCAGACAGGACTCGTATTCTGGTGAGGGGATCGTTCTCAGACAAATGAGAATCAGGACTCTTGAATGCAGTAAGAGAGAGAGGTCAGCCCAGGCTGTGCCCTCCCCGAGGCCCCTGTGCCCACAGGTTCGTGGCAGGACTGTGCAGAGGTGCATCGGGCGGGCCACAGGCAGAGCGGTGTGTTTGAGCTGCACTTGGGCCGCTATGTGGTGTCGGCCTGGTGCGAGCAGCAGCTGGACGGCGGTGGTTGGACGGTGCTTCAGAGGAGGCAGGACGGTTCCGTCAACTTCTTCACCACCTGGCAGCACTACAAGGTGGGTGCACGGTGGGCCAGGACTCAGCAGGGGAGGGGGTGAGGGATGGGCTCTTGAACCCTGGACTTTATCTGCGTCCTTCCCCCCCTCCACGTCAGGTGGGCTTTGGGCAGCCTGATGGAGAATACTGGCTGGGCCTCGAACCGGCGCACCAGATGACCAGCCGCAGGGACCACGAGCTGTTGGTGTTACTGGAAGACTGGGGGGGCCGTGGGGCCCGGGCCCACTATGACAGCTTCTCCCTGGAGCCCGAGAGCGACCACTACCGCCTGCGGCTTGGTCAGTACCACGGGGATGCCGGGGACTCTCTATCCTGGCATAGTGACAAGCCTTTCAGCACCGTGGACAGGGACCGGGACTCCTATTCTGGTAAGGCAAGCTCTTATTCTGGTGGGTGGGTGGTGGTAGTGGTATAAGACTTTTATTCTGGGGGGTCGGGCGGTAGCACAGAGGGTTGAGCGCATGTGGCGCAAAGCGCAAGGACAGGCGGAAGGATCCTGGTTCAAGCCCCCAGCTCCCCACCTGCGGGGGAGTCGCTTTACAAGCATTGAAGCAGGTCTGCAGGTGTCTGTCTTTCTCTCCCCCTCTCTGTCTTCCCCTCCTCTCTCCATTTCTCTCTGTCCTGTCCAACAAGGAACAACATCAACAATAACAATAACAACCACAACAAGGGCAACAACAAAAAAAAAGGAGGGGGGGAAATGGCCTCCAGGAGCACTGGATTCATGGTGCAGGCACTGAGCCCCAGCAGTAACCCTGGAGGCAAAAACAAACGACTTTTATTCTGTTGAGGGGGTATGTGGGGGGAAGTAGACTTATATCCA
Organism: Erinaceus europaeus; assembly: GCF_950295315.1. Taxonomy (NCBI): domain Eukaryota; kingdom Metazoa; phylum Chordata; class Mammalia; order Eulipotyphla; family Erinaceidae; genus Erinaceus; species Erinaceus europaeus. Next base: position 11,790,658 of record NC_080184.1, on the reverse strand, counting down.
AGAAGAGTGAGACGAGCTAGGAATAGTGGCACCAGATGAGGCTTTTATTCTGGTGAGGGAACACCGATTCTCTCTTTCTCTCTTCTCTCTCTTCCCCGCTGCAGGTAACTGCGCCCTGTACCAGCGTGGAGGCTGGTGGTATCACGCTTGTGCCCACTCCAACCTCAACGGGGTCTGGCATCGTGGGGGCCACTACCGCAGCCGCTATCAGGATGGGGTGTATTGGGCCGAGTTCCGGGGAGGGGCTTACTCGCTCAAGAAGACGGCCATGCTGATCCGACCCCTGAGGCTGTGACCTCGGGGAGGGGGGTCCCCTCCGTCTGTCCCCCCACCTGTCTGTCCGCCTGTCTCCCCACCCTCACCCCTACCCCACCAAGAGCAAAAGAAAACCCGCCTCGGCTGGAAGTCATGATTTTATAACACGGAATAGCCACAGATCGCGTGTGGTTTGAATCAGCCAGGGTTTTGGGGTGTGGGTGGAGTTGGGGGGCTTGGTCCTGTGTGTGTGTGTGTATGTGGGGGTGGCGGTGTTGTCGGCATCACTCTCCACGCCGGGCCTCCTCCTCCTCCTCCTCCCCGTCCTCCTCCTCCTCCTCCTCCTCCAGGTCTTCGAGGATGAGGTTGTCCAAGTCATCCGAGAGGCCCCCCTGGCTCAGGCAGGTGGCCACGGTGGAGCCGCTGCTGATGTGGGGGTTGCTGGGGTGCAGGACTTTGGGGAGGTGGTTCTGCTTGCGGCTCTTGGGGTGCGGGCATGACGTCCCGGGAGCGTGGGGCTCTGGGGCAGGGGAGGCGCCAGGGGGAAGAAAGTTTGCATTTTTCAGTGACAACCCGTCAAAGCCAGACCGGATAAATGGGGGTTCAGGAAGAGGGGAGGGGGAACCCCAGAGCTCACCCCGCCGGTTGTAGCAGTCCTCGGCCGAGCAGGAGTGGGTGTGGGTGCTGCGGCGGTCCATGTCGCGGTCACGGCGGGGAGGGAGGATGCGCGTGGGGAAGACGGGGAAGCCGCAGCCGTAGCAGGGGGACGTGGACCCCATCTGCGCCCAGCCCCTGGGGAGGCGGGGCACGAGAGGTCCAATCAGGATAGGCATGGGCGGGGCTTTGCCCAAGAGGGCCCAATCAGGGATGAAGGGGGGAGCCAACTCAGGGAGAGGGGGCGGGGTCAGGGTTATGACGACCCAATCAGGGCAGGTGGAGGGTGGGGCCAGGACTGAGGATCCAATCAGAGCAGCCAGGGGTGGAGCCAGTGTCACTGCAGCCCCAGGAAGGGGGTGGAGTCAAGGCTACAGGGAGCCAATCAGGGAAGGCAGGGGCGGAGCCAGGGCCATGAGGGCCTGACCAGGGTGGTTGGGGGCGGAGTCAAGACTACAAGGCCCCAATCAAGGCAGGCGGGAGGCGGGGTTAGAATTGTGAGGCCCTAAGGAGGGGGCGGAGCCAGGGCCACAAGGACCCAGCCAGGGCAGGCAGGGGCCGGGCCAGGGTCATGCTGACCCAACCAAGGTAAGTAGGCGGAGTCAAGGCAGGTGGGGGCGGAGCCAAGAACACAGGGACCCAATTAGGGCAGGTAGGGGGCGGGGCCAGGACAGGTGGAGGCGGGACCAGGGCTACAGGGACCCAATCGGGACAGTGGGGGGTGGAGTCATGGCAGGTTGGGGGCGGGATCAGGACTATAGGTCCCCAAACAGGGTAGGCAGGGGCGGGAGTCAAGGAAGGGACTGGGAACTAACGTCCTCACCGGAAGTTGTGCCGACATTTGGGGCAGTGGAACTCAGCCAGGCCCCACATCTTGTCGTTGGGCACCGGCTCATAGCGCTTCTTGCACTTCCTGCAACGGGAAACCTGGGTGCAGAGAGAGAGAGAGAGAGTCAGACAGACAGACAGACATCAAGCTACCAGTGTGTGTGGGAAACAAAACTTCCTATGCCCTTCCCCCCAAATTGAGATCAATGAAACTGGCAAATGCCACACATCTGGGGGTCCCCTTATCTCTAGCCTCTCTCCCCTCCCCGCCCCAAGCTGGTTATTTATAAACATGTAGAAGCTGAATACGAGCCAGACGCTTGGGGAGCCGGCTCGGGGTTGGGTGCCAGGAGGATGGTTCAGCCACAGAGCCAGAAGGTTCAAGTTTAAGTCAAGGAGCTGGGAGCTCAGGGGTTGAGCACTCAAGAGGTCAGAGGCGTGCAAGGCCCTGGGGGCTGGAGCTGGGGACATCACCTCCTTCCTCTGGGGCACACGGCGCCACCAGACGTGGTCGCAGGAGGAGCAGGCGAACTGCCGGTCCACGGCGGGGATGAGATCCTCCTGGGCCCGCTGGAACATTCGCAGATTGGCTTGGGTCAGCGGCAGGAGGGACGTGGCCACCGCCTGAGGGAGGGGACAGGGGGACGGGGAGACAGCATGGTCACCCCAAAGTCTCGCAACATACATGTGCCAGCCCTTCTCCTCTTCCTCCAAAGGGGTCCCAGCCCCTCCACACCCAGGGGCACCCCACTCCCCTTAGATCCTCCCTGAATCCCTCTGCCACCCCAACCTCACCTCGATGTCTCGGTCCTGTTTCATGTCTTCTGGAGGGTCCTGAGGGGGAAGACAGGGGCAGGAAGTGGGGACACGGTTGGGACCTCCTGTCCCCACCTTTTTAAAAAAGATTTTAAAAATATTATTTATTTATTTTCCCTTTTGTTGCCATTGTTGTCTTTTTATGGTTACTGTAGTTGTTGTTATGGATGTTGTTGGATAGGACAGAGAGAAATGGAGAGAGGAGGGGAAGACAGAGAGGGGGAGAGAAAGACAGACACCTGCAGACCTGCTTCACCGCCTGGGAAGCGACTCCCCTGCAGGTGGGGAGCCGGGGGCTCGAACCGGGATCCTTCCGCTGGTCCTTGCGCTTTGCGCCACCTGCGCTTAACCCGCCCGACTCCCTAGTGTCCCCCTTGTTTGAAGGGGGACAGCCAGCCTCCCTTAGATATTCCAGTAGTGTGTGTGTGTGTGTGTGTGTGTGTGTGCAGGACCCTGATCCTAACAGTAGGCTGAACATCCCCTTCTTAGAAAAAAGGTCATTTATTGGGAGTTGATAGCATAATAGTTCTGCAAAGAGACTCTCCTGCCTGAGGCACCAAGGTCCCAGGTTCAATCCCCCACGCCACTATAAGGCAGAGCTGAGTAGTATTCTGGTGAGAGCGCCGAATCCTAACCTAACCACTAGACCACCAGGGAGGTAGTATTCTGGTGAAAAAAATAATGAGTATGGCCTGAGGAGGCACAGTGGATAAAGCACTGGACTCTCAAGCCTGAGGTCTTGAGTTCAACCCCCTGTATAGCATGTGCCAGAGGGAGGCTCTGCTTTTCTCTCTCATTAATAAGTAAATGGGGGGTCAGGTGGTGGCGCACCTGGTTGAGCGCACATATTACAATGCACAAGAACCCGGGTTCGAGCCCCCAGTCCCCACCTGCAGGGGGGAAAGCTATGCGAGTGGTGAAGCAGGGCTGCAGGTGTCTCTCTGTCTCTCTCCCTCTCTATCACCCCCTTCCCTCTTGATTTCTGTCTCTCTCCAATAAATAAAAAAGTAAATGGATATTTAATTTATTTATATATATTTTGAAAATATTTATTCCCTTTTGTTGCCCTTGTTGTTTTATTGTTGTATTTATTATTGTTGTTGTTGGATAGGACAGAGAGAAATGGAGAGAGGAGGGGAAGACAGAGAGGGGGAGAGAAAGACACCTGCAGACCTGCTTCACCGCCTGGGAAGCGACTCCCCTGCAGGTGGGGTGGATATTTTATTTATTTATTTACTTATTTATTTATTTATTCTTGTCTCCAGGGTTATCACTGGGGCTCGGAGCCTGCACTACAAATGTGCTGCTCCTGACGTCCACTATTTTCAATATTTTGTATAGTATAGAGAGAAATTCAGAGAGGAGAGGAAGATAGAGAGGGAGAAAGACAGACACCTGCAGACCTGCTTCACTGATTGTAAAGCGACCCCTCTGCAGGTGGGGAGCTGGAGGCTCGAACCGGGATCCTTGTGCGGGTCTTTGCACTTTGTACTATGTGCACTTAACCTGGTGCACCACCACCCGGCCCCCAGTAAACAGATATTTTAATTTAATTCATTATTGCTTATTTATTTATTACTTTTATGTTTATTTATTTCCCCTTTTGTTGCCCTTGTTTTTTATTGTTGTTGTAATTGATGAGTCACTGTTAGATAGGACAGAGAGAAATGGAGAGAGGAGGGGGAAGACAGAGAGGGGGAGAGAAAGATAGACACCTGCAGACCTGCTTCACCACCTGTGAAGTGACCCCCCTGCAGGTGAGGAGCCCGGGGCTCGAACTGGGATCCTTACGCACGTTCTTGCACTTTGTGCCACGTGCGCTTAACCTGCTGCGCTACCGCCCGACTCCTTGGATTGATTTTTTTCCCCTTTTGTTGCCCTTGTTGTGGTTATTATTATTGTTGTTATTGATGTCATTGTTGTTGGATAGGACAGAGAGAAATGGTGAGAGGAGGGGAAGACAGAGAGGGGGAGACAAAGACAGACTCCTGCAGACCTGCTTCACCGCCTGGGAAGCGACTCCCCTGCAGGTGGGGAGCTTTTGCTGGCCCTTGCGTTTTGCGCCACGTGCGCTTAACCCGCTGTGCTACTGCCCGACCCCCTCAGATTGATTTTTAAATTATTTTTATTTATTGAACAGAGACAGCTAGAAATCGAAAGGGACCGGGATAATAGAGAGGGAGAGAGACAGAGAGACACCTGCAGCCCTGCTCCACCACTCACAAAGCTTTTCCCCCTGCAGGTGGGGACCCGGGGCTCAAACCTGGGTCGTAGTGAACTTTAATGTGTGCGCTTAACCAGGTGCACCACCACCCAGCCCCTCTCTTTTCCCCTAGTTTCTCAACTTCAGGCTGTCTCTCTCCAATAAATAAATAAATAACGATACCTAAAAAATTTAAAAAGGGGAGTCAGGCGGTAGCTCAGTGGGTTAAGCGCACGTGGTGTAAGGATCCCCGTTCGAGCCCCCGGATCCCCACCTGCAGGGGAGTCGCTTCACAGGCGGTGAAGCAGGTCTGCAGGTGTCTGTCTTTCTCTCCCCCTCTCTGTCTTCCCCTCCTCTCTCCATTTCTCTCTGTCCTATCCAACAATGACGACATCAATACAACAACAACAACTAACAATAATAAAAAGCAACAAGGGAAACAAAAGGGAAAATAAATACATTAAGAAAATGGCCTCCAGGAGCAGTGGATTTGTAGTGTTGGTCCCAGCGAAAACCTTGGAGGCAAAAGAGAAAAAAAAAAAAGCCTGCTAGCTACCATTCCCACTACTCTGATGGGAAAACTGAGGGAAGAGGTTGCCTCCTTTGATGCCTCAGTTTACCTAGCTGTAAATGAGATGGGAAGGTGGAATCATAGGACTGAACTTGTGGGGCTGAACAGCAAAATTCCTGGAGTCCATCTCCCAGGGAAGTATCCACCAGTACCCTCCATGTTACCGCTATTACTATTGTTGTTGTTTGGCTTCTTATGTATTTAGTTTTTCCACTCAGAGGGCTTTCTGAGCTCAGCTCTGGCTTCTGCTGGTGCTGGGAATGGAACCTAGGACTTTGGGAGCCTCAGGCAGGAGAGTTTTTTTTTTTTTTTCCAGAAGCATGATGTTATCTCCCCAGACCTTCATACGATTATTATTTAATTTTTAAATTATCTTTATTTATTTGTTGGATAGAGACAGTCAGAAATTGAGAGGGAAGAGGGAGATAGAGAGGGAGAGACAGAGAGACGCCTGCAGCCCTGCTTCGCTGCCTACAAAGCTTTCGCCCTGCAGGTGGGGTCAGGGCTTGAACCTGGGTCCTTATGCACTGTAACATGTGCCCGTGTGCTCAGCCAGGTGTGCCACCATTATTATTAGTAGTAGCAGTCTTTATCATACCCTTTACACCTGTAGCTCCCACCACCTCCCCTTCTTCTTTTTAAATTTATTTATGAGAAAGATAGGAGAGGAAAAAGAACCAGACATCATTCTGGCACATGTGGTACGGGTAACTTCATGCTTAAGAGTCCAAACCTTGGGAGTCGGGCTGTAGCGCAGCGGGTTAAGCGCAGGTGGCGCAAAGCACAAGGACCGGCATAAGGATCCCGGTTCGAACCCGGCTCCCCACCTGCAGGGGAGTCGCTTCACAAGCGGTGAAGCAGGTCTGCAGGTGTCTATCTTTCTCTCCTCCTCTCTGTCTTCCCCTCCTCTCTCCATTTCTCTCTGTCCTATCCAACAACGACAACAACAATAATAACTACAATAATAAAACAACAAGGGCAACAAAAGGGAATAAATAAATAAAATAAATACTAAAAAAAAAGTATTAAAAAAAAAAAAGAGTCCAAACCTTTATCACTGCGCCACCTCCAGGATTACAACCACCTCCCCTTCTATACAGACCCTTCTTCAGGAAATCCTCAGCCCAGAGGGGGGTGGAGCCTGGCCACTTCCTCCAGGAAGCCCTTCCAGACTGCGGTATGAAACCATTACTCTGGGTCAGATTAATTGATGTACTTATTTTGGGGTAGAGACAAAGAGAAAATGAGAGGGAAGGGGGGGAAGGTAAGAGGGACAGAGAGGAAGGGAGAGGGAGAGGGAGACCAGAGAGAGAGACTTGCAACACTACTTCACAGCTTGTGAAGCTTACCCCTGTAGGTGGGGACTGGGGTCTTGAAGCTGGGACATTGCAAGAGTGGTAGTGTGTTGGCTTAACCACTCTGCCAATGCCAGGTCCCTACCTATTTATTTTAGAGAAAGAGAGATATAGAGAAAATGATACAGAATGGGGGTGGGGGGGGGAGAGGCAGACAGAGACACCAGAGCCCTGCTCAGCTCTGGCTGATGCTGGTGCTGGGGAGTGAACCTGGGACCTCAGAGCCTCAGGCAAGAAAATCTTTTTTTTTTTTGCAGAAGCCCTATGCCCCTGGATCAGACTTTATCATTAAAAAATTTCTTTTTTAATATTTTATATATTTTAATATTTTTGTTGCCCTTGTTGTTTTACTGTTGTAGTTATTATTGTTGTTGTCGTTGTTGGACAGGACAGAGAGAAATGGAGAGAGGAGGGGAAGACAGAGAGGGGGAGAGAAAGACAGACACCTGCAGACCTGCTTCACCGCCTGGGAAGCGACTCCCCTGCAGGTGGAGAGCCAGGGGGCTCGAACCAGGATCCTTATGCTGGTCCTTGTGCTTTGATCCACCTGCGCTTAACCCGCACCTGCGCTTAACCTGAGGCACTAGCGCCTGCCCAACTCCTCAGGAAGGGTTTTAACCCCCTAGTTCATTCTGTCTGTCTGTCTGTCTGTGCCATTTCTCCAGTCAATAGGTACTGATGACGCTGCTTCCTGCTGGCAGGCATATGGTTAGAGAACCAGGAGGAAGTACCTTGAACTGTGGTCTGCTTGTGTCCACAATTGGAATCCCCCCTTGCCCTCCCTTCCCCGGCTCCCCCCTTTTTTTTCTTCCTTTTTTAGGGTGATGGTTGGGGGTGGGGGTTTACCTGCGAGTCTAGGTCATTGCTCAGTTCCTGTCCGTCTTTCTGTTTCACTCCTGCAGGTGGTGACGGGTGCCGATGGGGAAAAATAATGACATAATAAGGAGACTTCAAAGGACCTTGTGGGTTTGGGGGTGGTGGTGGTGGTGGTCCCTGGAGTCGGAGGAGTCTCAGAACAGACTCCGACTGTTCCTTCCCCTCCTTCCTTCCTCTCCAGTCTCCAGTCTTCTTCTAGATGCTGAATCCCGGGGATGGGGGGGGGGGAGCCTTCTTTGGAACCTGGGTATAACCAGCCTTGGCTGCTCGCTGCGTGGGGGGAACCCCGGCCCCCCACTTTCTCACCCCCCCTCCCCCACTTCCCCACTTTCTCACCGTACACGATGGAGCGCCCCACTCCTGTGTGATCGCTGTGAAATTTCCTCATCAATGTCCCCGCTTTCTTGTTGGAGACCTTGCCATAGAATTTCTCCCGCAGACGCCTGACACTCTTCTCCAGCTTATTTATTTATTTATGTATTTTTTGGGGAGAGGGGGAGATATGGTGGGGAGTGAAGGGAGAGGGGACACACAAGGCTCTCCCATGGGCCTCCACCCCCCCCACCTCTAATTCGCCAGCCAATCCCCAGCCATCCCACCTGGGGGGAGGGGGTGCTCAGCCCTGGGACCCTCGCTTTGGGCCCCTGCGCACCCCTCCCTCCCCATGTCCTCCTCCCCCTCCCAGCCAAAGTCCCCAGGGCCTGCCAACCTTTAGCCTTTGACCCTTGACCCCGCTGCTTAGGCTACCTGGGGGGAGGGAGGTGAGGCCGCTTTTTGCTCTGTGGGGAGGGAGGGAGGGAGGGGAGGATGCGGGTCATGGGCCTCTCGCCCCGGTAAAGGGGGTGCGCTTGGGATAGAGGGGGAGGGTCCCCCGCCCCAAACTGCGACAGGCGCCCCCTCCTTCCCCAGCCAGCCTACAGCTGCCCCCCATCCCCCGCACCCTCCCCCACCCCAGCACCCGCAGCTTCCCCCCCCATCACCCCAACCCCCTGCGGGGGTCCTACCTCCACCCCTTCCTGGGACATGGTGGCGGCTCCCGGGGTCCCCGCGGGGGATGGGTGCGCGTTCCGGGGGGGGGGGACCCCCAGGCTGGGCGCGACCGTCCTGCCGGCTGCTGCGCAGGGCAGGGGCGGGGCCTGGGGCTGGGCTCCGCCTGCCTCCCCGGCCCCCTCTTTCGGTTTCGGTTACCGAGGGGCTCCCCCTCCGCCCCCTCTCCCACCCCCCACCCCGGGATGCTGCGGCCCCGCCCCGGCCCCGCCTCTGCCCCCTCCCCCGGTGGCTGCGGGGGGGGGCGGGGGGCGGGGGAGCCCGGCGGCCGCGCGCGAGGACCCCGGGGCGCCGGGGGAAGGCCGCGCGGCTCCGCAAAGGCGGTCACATGTCCCCACGCTGCGCGGGGGCCGCGTCTCCACGTCCCTCGTGGGGGCGGGGCCGCGCACTCCCCCCACCCCCCCCCCAAGGTCCCCCAATCCTGTGCCCCCCTTCTCCATCCCCAGCGTGGGGACGCCAACCTGGGCCCCTCCCTGCCTCGGCCTGAGCCTCAGTTTACCGCCCCCGCAAATGGTTCCACTCGGTGCACCTGAGACTGGGGGAGCCCCTTTCCCCCCCCCCCAAAGCACAGCCCGTCCCCCCCAGGTAAAGCGGTGAGGACAGACAGACACCCCTGCAACCTAGCCCCGCGGGATGCCCCGTGCCAAAGGGCGGCGGGGCTGGGTGGAGCCCGGGGGGCGGGGAGAGGCTAGCTCGCCTGGACAGTGCGCTGCTTTGCCAGATCTGAGACCCGGGTTCGAGCCCGGTCCCCACGGCATTGGAGGAAGCTTCGGTGTTACTTCATCTCTCTCTCTCCCTCTCTCTTTCTTTCTTTCTTTCTTTCTCTCTTTCTCGTTCTTTCTTTCTTTCTTTCTCTCTCTCTTTCTCTCTGTGTGTCTCTCCCAGTCTTCGTCTCTCTTTCCATCTCCTTAAGCACACATGGCACAAAGCGCGAGGCCCGGTGGAAGGATCCCGGTTCGAGCCCCCGGCTCCCCACCTGCAGGGGAGTCGCTTCCCAGGCGGTGAAGCAGGTCTGCAGGTGTCTGTCTTTCTCTCCCCCTCTCTGTCTTCCCCTCCTCTCTCCATGTCTCTCTGTCCTATCCAACAACGACAACAACAATAATAACTACAACAATAAAACAACAAGGGCAACAAAAGGGAATCAATAAATAAAATAAATATTTTTAAAAAAAAAATTTTTTAAAAAGGCTCTGCTGGGTGGCGTTTCTATTGATGTGGTAAAGTCTAAGTGTAGGGAGTCAGGCGGTAGCACAGAGGGTTAAGCACATGTGGCGCAAAGCCCAAGGACCATCGGAAGATTCCCGGTTCAAGCCCCTGACTCCCCACCTGCAGGGGAGTCGCTTCACAGGCGGTGAAGCAGGTCTGCAGGTGTCTGTCTTTCTCTCCCCCTGTCTTCCCCTCCTCTCTCCATTTCTCTCTGTCCTATCCAACAAAGACGGCATCATCATCATCAATAACAATAACAACAGTAATAAAAAGCAACAAGGGCAGAGGAGAGGGCGGCCAAATATCTCACCTGGATAGTGCTTTGGTTTGCCCAGGGCAGACCCGGGTTCGAGCCTCGGCTCCATTGCAGTGAAAGAAACTTCGGTGTGTGGCCTCTCTCTCTCTCTCTCTGCCTTGCTGTCTATTTAAACAGACAAGCCCTCCTCCACCCCCCCAAAAAAAAAAACCAGATTCTTTGGTCCTTTGTTCTTAGCTTATGTTTATTCCCAAATCTAGAGGTTCGAGTGACTTTGATATTGTTAATCCCAAGGTTTTTTTTTTTTTGATAATAATTGCTTTCAACCACCCATCCAGGCCAAGTGAGGGTGACAGATGGAGGCATCTGAGAGGGCTTCCTGGAAGAAGAGGCAGTTTCTTCAAAGTTCTTGAAGTTTGAGCTTCTTTTTTTCCTAGCTGCCTCCTCCTCTTCCTCCTCTTTCTTTTTACTGCCCCACCCCAGAGCCCTGATCAGCTCTGACTTCTGGTGGTGCTGGGGATTGAACCTGGGACCTCAGAGCCTCAATCCAATGAGTCTGTTTGCAGAATGACTATGCTGTTTCCCCACCCCCCCATTTCCTTCTTCCTTTTTTTAAATTAAAAAATATTTACTTATTTATTCCCTTATGTTGCCCTTGTTATTTTATTGTTGTAGTTATTGTTGTTGTTATTGATGTTGGATAGGACAGAGAGAAATGGAGAGAGGAGGAGAAGACAGAGAGGGGGAGAGAAAGACAGACACCTGCAGACCTGCTTCATTGCCTGTGAAGCGACTCCCCTGCAGGTGGGGAGCCGGGGGCTTGAACCGGGATTCTTATGCCCACTTTGCATCACGTGAACTTAACCTGCTGCGCTACTGCCTGGCTCCCTCTTTCTTTCTTTCTTTCTTTCTTTTTTAAAAATATTTTTATTTATTATTGGATAGAAACAGAGAAATTGAGAGGGGAGGGGAAGACAGAGAGGGAAAGACAGACACCTGAAGCCCTGCTTTACCACTCTGTGAACCTTCTCCCCTGCAAATGGAGAGCAGGGGCTTGAACCCAGGTCCTTGTGCACTGTAGTGTATGTGCTTAACTCAAGTGTGCCCCCGCCTAGCCCCCACCCTTTTTCTTTTCTTTCTTTTTTTTTTTTTTTTGTGAGAAGAGAGCAAGGGTCAGAAGAAAGATCATAAATAAATAAAATCTTTAAAAAATGAAAAAATGAATTTGGAGATGAAAAAAGGGGTTCACAGAGTAACATCTGCAGGGGAGATAGCATGGAGGTACGGAAGGGAGTTCCTGACAGAGAGAGAGAGAGAGTGAGAGAGAGTGTGAGAGAGAGAGAGAGGAGAGAGAGAGTGAGAGAGTGAGTGTGTGTGAGAGAGAGAGACAGATGCAAAGGCCCTGAGGTTGTGAGGGTTGAAACTGTTGTTCCTGGGTGAGGGTAGATAGCATAATGGTTATGCAAAAGACTCTCATGCCTGAGGTTCTGAAGTCCCAGGTTCAATCCCCCATACCACCATAAGCCAGAGCTGAGCCGTGCTCTGGTTAAAAAAATAATAATAAAATAAAGCTTAAAAAAAAAAAAAAAGAAACTGTTGTTCCCAATTGTAACTGTTTCTTTTTGGCTGCATAGCAAATCACCCCAGACCTCAGTGCCTTCCCACAAGGGACAACATTTTGTCCTTAAACAGTGAAGGGTAAGATGATGAGAGCTGAGGGCTGAAAAAAAAAAAAAAGAAAAAAGAAAGGATACTTATTATTTAATAGAGGAGAGATAAAGAGAAATAGACCCTCCATCTGGCAACTGTGAAACCAGGGAATCGAACTTGGGACCTCATGCTTGAGAGTCCAGCACTTGATCCACTGTACCATCTCCTGGGCCACCCAGCCTGTCGGGGTAACCCGGTGGTGGCTGGTTGGCTCAGGCTTCTCTGTCAGGCAGGGGCTGCATGTCATCTAGGCCAGCAGGTGGCGCTGTTGCCCAGTAGTGGAAAGCCTTTATCTCTCCCTCCCGGAGAGGAGTCTTGAATTTTTCTTTCCTGGTGGAAACTGTATCTCTTTATGACCTAGGCCTCCACAGTGTTGCAGCATATCCCTTCCACTGACTCACACAGTGTTATTTATATAATTATTTATATTGTTAATTATTATTATAAATAATTATTTTCCCCAGAGCCCTGCTCACCTCTGGCTTAGGGTGGTGCTGGGAATTGAACCTGGGATGCTGGAGCCTCAGTCCTGAAAGTCATTGTGCATAACCCTGAGGATAGTTCCCTAGTCCATTTATATTTAGATAGAGACAGAGACGAGAGAGACAGGAAAGGAGGAGAGACACCACAGCATTAGACCACCATTCTTTCTTTCTTCTTTAAAGATTTTATTTATTTATGAGAAAGACAGGAGGAGAGAGAAAGAACCAGACATCACTCTGGCACATGTGCTACTGGGGATCGAACTCAGGACCTCATGCTTGAGAGTCCAAAGCTTTATCACTGCACCACCTCCCGGACCACTGCTCCACCATTCTTGAAGCTTCCTCTTTGCCTGGTGCTTGCATGTGATGGCTGGAGGCTCGGACCCCAGGCCTCATGTAGGGTAAAACTTGCAGTTGGGACTGGGTGGTGGTGCACCTGGTTAAGCGCACACCTTACAGTGCATAGGGACCCAGGTTCAAGTCCCCACCTTCATTAGTGGTGAAGCAGGGTTACAGGTCTCTCTCTCTCTCTCTCTCCTCCAGGATTATTGCTGGGGCTCAGTGCCTGCACTACGAATCCACTGTTTCTGGAGGCTATTTTTTCCCTTTAGTTGCCCTTGATGTTTATTATTGCTGTTGTTATTACTGTTGCTGTTGTTGGATAGGACAGAGAGAAATGGAGAGAGGAGGGGAAGACAGAGAGGGGGAGAGAAAGATAGACACCTGCAGACCTGCTTCACCGCCTGTGAAGAGACCCCCTCCCTACAGGTGGGGACCCAGGGGCTTGAACTGGGATCCTTATGCCAGTCCTTGTGCTTTGTGCCAAGTGTGCTTAACACGCTTTGGTACCACCGGCCCCTGCCCTTTTTTTTTTTTTTTTTTTTTTTTTTTTTAGTAGAGCACTGCTCAGCTCTTGCTTATGGTGGGACTTCTGGAGCCTCAGGCATGAGAGTCTCTTTGCAGAACCATTATGCTATCTCCCCAGCTCCAGGTGACTCTCTATATCTCACCAACCCTCTCAGTTTCTCTCTGTCACTATCCTGGCTCTACAAAGAGATTCTCCTGCCTGGGAGCAGATCATGGCACGCCTAGTTACAGTGTGCAAGGACTCGAGCTCAAGCCCCTGGTCCCCACCTGCAGGGGGAAAGCTTCATGAATGGTGAAGCAGGGCTGCAGGTATCTCTCTGTCTCTTTATCTCTCTGTCTCCCCCTTACCCTCTCAATTTCTGGCTTTATCTATCCAATAATAAATAAAGATAATAATAATAAAGAACTAGTGCAAGGACCGGTGTAAGGATCCCAGTTCAAGCCCTGGGCTCCTCACCTGCAGGGGAGTCACTTCACAAGCGGTGAAGCAGGTCTGCAGGTGTCTGTCTTTCTCTCCCCCTCTCTGTCTTTCCTTCCTCTCTCCATTTCTCTCTGTCCTATCTAAAATAATAATAATAATAATAATAATAAATAACTCTTTAAAAGTGTAAAGATTCTTCTGACCGAGGCTCTCAAGTCCCTGGTTCAATCCCCTGCACCACCAAAAACCAGTGCTCTGGTAAAATAAATAAAGGTGGGGGAAAAAAAGAAGAAAAGAAAGAAAAGTAAGGTATGCAGTGTACTGGGTGGGCTAGATCCTGCTCCTTGTTATGTAATTAATTAATTAATTAGTTAATTAATTAATTATTGCCAGCAGTGTTATGCTGGTACTATGAAACTACAGCTCCTGGATGGCCATTCATTTTTTTTTCTTTTCTTGTTTCTTTTCCTTTCTACTACACTTGATCGGACAGAGAGAGTTGGAGAGGGAATGGGAAATAGAGAGGGAGAGAGAAAGAGAGAAAACTGCTCATGAAGCATCCCCCATTAAGGTGGTTAATTAACTTACTAAGATATATTTTATTTTTATCTTTTTTTTTTCCCTCCAGGGTTATTGCTGGGCTTGGTGCCTGCACCATGAATCCACCGCTCCTGGAGGCCATTTCTTCCCCCCTTTGTTGCCCTTGTTGTAGCCTCGTTGTGGTTATTATTATTATTACCATTGTTGATGTTGGTCATTGTTGGATAGGACAGAGAGAAATAGAGAGAGGAGGGGACGACAGGGGGGGTTGAGAAAGAGAGACACCTGCAGACCTGCTTCACCGCCTGTAAAGCGACTCCCCTGCAGGTGGGGAGCCGGGGGCTCGAACCGGGATCCTTAGGCCAGTCCTTGTGCTTTGCGCCACGTGCGTTTAACCCACTGCGCCACTGCCCGACCCCCATTTTATTTTTATCTTAAGGAGAAGAGAGTGAGGGAGAGGGAGAGGGAGAGGGAGAGGGAGAGGGAGAGGGAGAGAGAAAGAGAGAGATACTAGAGCACTGCTCAGTTTTGGCTGATGGTGGGGATGGAACTTGGGACCTGGGAGCCACAGTCAGGAGTGTCTTTTGCAAAACCCCTGTGCTGTCTCTCCCGCCCATTAAGACCCAAGTTCAAGCCTCTGATCCCCACCTGCAAGGAGGAAGTTTCCAGAGTGGTGGAGCAGTGTTACAGGTGTCTCTCTTTTTCTCACCCTCTATCAAAAAGACAGAAAAAGAGAGAAGGAAAGAGAGACACCTGTAGCCCTGCTTCACCACTCATGAAGCCTCCCCCCTTGCAGGTGGGGACAAGGGCTTGAACCCAGGTTTTTGTGCCTGGTAACTTGTGCGCTCAGCCAGGTTGGCCACCACCCAGACCCAAACTATTTATTTATGAATGACAGTGAGAGAACCAGAGCATAGAGGGTGGGTGGTGGTGCACCTGGTTAACACATGTTACAGTGCGCAAGGACCCAGGTTCAAGCCCTCAGTCCCCACCTGCAAGGGGAAAGCTTTGTGAGTGGTGAAGCACAGTTTCAGGTGTCTTTCTTTCTGTCTTCCCCTCTCTATCACCTCCTTCCCTCTTGATTTCTGGTTGTCTCTATTCAATAAATAAAAATAAAGATAATAAAACATTTTGAAAAAAAAGAGAGAGAGAACTATAGCATTACTCTGGCACATGTGATGGTGGGTCTCAAACTCTGGACCTCATGATTAAGGGCACTACCATCACCCAGAGCTGAACAGTGATATGATATGAATAAATAATAACCTCTGGGAATCTGAGTTGGGAGAGTGGTCAGGTAGGGCTTCCTGGAGGAGGTGCCTCTTGAGCTGAAATTTCCCACCTTTTATGAAGTGCTGTGGTAGGTATTTACATTAAAGATATTAAAAAATTTATTTATTTATTTTTATTTTGTTTTAAAAATTATTATTGGATAGAGACAGAAACTTTCCCCTGCAGGTGGGGTCCAGGGTCTTGAACCCAGGTCTTTGTGCACTGTAGTGTGTGTGCTTAACCAGGTGCGCCACCACCTGGCCCCTAAAAACTTCATTTTTATTAATGATTTTAAAAATATATTCATTTATTTATTCCCTTTTGTTGCCCTTGTAGTTATTATTGTTGTTGATATTGATGTCGACGTTGTTGGATAGGACAGAGAGAAGTGGAGAGAGGAGGGGAAGACAGAGAGGAGGAGAGAAAGACAGACACCTGCAGACCTGCTTCACTGCCTGTGAAGCGACTCCCTGCAGGTGGGGAGCCGGGGCTCGAACTGGGATCCTATGCTGGTCCGCCGTGTGCGCTAAACCCACTGGCCACCGCCCTGCTCCTGTATCACTGCCTTTCAGCCACCAAGTTGCAGACACCACTATGATTCCATCCTGACCTCCCTGGGCAGGTAACCTCACCACTATGTCCTGGAGCCCCCTCACAGCCCTGCTCCACCATTCATGTAAGTTCCTCAGTGCTGTCCGTGGTGCTGCCAAGTGGTTCCAGGGCTAGAGAGCCTGGTAGTGCCGCCCCCATCTCTGGCTGCCCTCAGTCCCCTCACTCACCTGGAGAGAGCTCTCTCATGGGGATGCCCAGAGAGGTGGTCTTGCCCACCTGGGACGCTGGATCACCTTGTGGGGTTATCCACTTAGCATTGTATCAGTGATTTATTTTGCTGGCTCAGTAAACAAACATGACAATATTTGTTGCTCATTCTTAAAAAAAAATATTTATGGGAGTTGGGCGGTAGCGCAGCGGGTTAAACACACGTGCTGCAAATCGCAAGGACCGGCGTAAGGATCCCCGTTCCAGCCCCTGGCTCCCACCTGCAGTGGGGGGGGTGTCACTTCACAAGCGGTGAAGCAGGTCTACAGGTGTCTGTCTTTCTCTCCTTCTCTCTGTCTTCCCGTCTTCTCTTGATTTCTCTCTGTCCTATCCAACAATGATGACATCAATAACTACAACAATAAAACTACAAGGGCAACAGAATAGAATAAATAAATAAATAAAGGTGTCATTTAAAATTATTTATTTATTTGTGTGTGTGTGATAGAATAGAGGTAGATAGATAGATAGATAGAGAGAGAGAAATGAAGAGAGAAACAGAGCCTCCCTCTGGCACATGCGATGCCTGGAATTAAACTCAAAAACTCAAGCTTGAGAGTGTGATAGTTTATGCACTGCACCCCTTCCTGGGTTGCTTGTTTGTTTTTTTGATGGAGAGAGACAGAGAAGGAGAGAAATTGAGAGAGGGAGTGAGAGGAGAAATACACCCCACTGCTTGTGAAGCCCTTCCTCCCCCATTTCAGCTGCTCCTCTGCGATGACCTGGGGCTTTGATCCGGGTCTTTTTGCCCCAGTTGTCCTAGGTCTCACAGCCATGAGCACGCATGTATTCAGCAAAGCTCTCCATCTGGTCCAGGAGTCCCTTCTTTGAAGCATCCTGGTCTGCAGGCCAACGCATAACAAAAGTATTCTTGCCCAGAACGTAAGAGTAACTGAGGATGAGAGGCAGCAAGCAGAGTGAGGGGTTTCTGGAGTCCCCGAGACCACCATGCCCTTCCTTTCTGTCCTGTTTGGTATCTTTCTTTCTCAGAAACCAGAGCCCTGCTCAGCTCTGGCTTTTGGTGGTGCTGGGGATTGAACTTGAGACCTCAGAATCTCAGGTAGGAGAGCATTGAAGAATCATGATTCTGTCTCTCCCTAGCACAGCACCCAGGGAGCCCCATGGAGGGTGGGTAGGGCTGTGGGAGTCTCTCCTCTCTCAGCACCATGGACAGCACCCAGGGAGCCCCATGGAGGGTGGGCAGGGCTGTGGGGTCTCTCTTCTCTCAGCACCATGGACAGCACCCAGGGAGCCCCATGGAGGGTGGGCAGGGCTGTGGGGTCTCTCCTCTCTCAGCACCCTGCACAGCACCCAGGGAGCCAACGGAGGGTGCGCAGGGCTGTGGGGTCTCTCCTCTCTCAGCACCAGGCACAGCACCCAGGGAGACCCCCATGGAGGGTGGGCAGGGCTGTGGGGTCTCTCCTCTCTCAGCACCATGCACAGCACCCAGGGAGCCCATGGAGGGTGGGGCAGGGCTGTGGGGTCTCTCCTCTCAGCACCATGCACAGCTCTCAGGGAGCCCCATGGAGGGTGATTTAGGGCTGACCTGCCCCAGGTAAATTTCAAGACTGAGATTCTGAGTTTCATCCTTGGCATCACATGTACCAGAGGGATACACTCTCTCATGAAATAAATACATCTTACAAAACAAAGTCAAGTCACCCTTTCTCTGTTACCATTTTTTATGTCTGTCTTTTCCTTTCACTTTACATATGTTAAAGTTCTTCATGTATTTGATAGGGTGGAGAATAATTAAGAGGGAAGGAGAAAAGAGAGAGAGAGAGAGAGATAGAAAGAGACACAATCTGGCAGCAATGTTGTTTTTACTCTTTTTTTCCCCACTAGAGAAGCTTTCTCTATTCAGGTGGAGACTGGGGGCTTGAACCTGGGTCTTTTCACTTGGCAATGTGTATTTATTTATTTATTAAATTAAAAAATTATCTTTATTTGTTGGATAGAGAGAGCCAGAAATCAAGGGAGAAGGGGGTCTTAGAGAGGGAGAGAGACCGAGAGACACCAGCAGCACTGCTTCACCACTTGCAAAGCTTTCCCCCCCGCAGGTGGGGACCAGGGGCTCAAACCTACGTCCTTGACCATTGTAACATGTATGCTCAACCAGGTGTGCCACCACCCGGCCCCACAACATGTATTTATTTTAAAGATTTGTTGGCGTGGAGGTAGACAGTATAATGGTTAAAAAAGATTCTGATGCCTGAGGTTCCAAAGTCCTTGGTTCAACCCCCCTGCACCACCACAAACCAGAGCTACTCAGTGCTCTGGAAAAAAAAAAGGAAGATTAATTGGTGCTGGGGAATAACATAATGGTTATGCAAAGTAACTTTCATGACTGGAGCCGTAGAGACCCTACGTTCAACCCCCTGCACCATCATAAGCCAGAGCTGAGCAGTGTTCTGGTCTTTCTGTATCTCTCACTTTTAAATAAACATTAAAATATTTATATAATGAGAGAGATAAAGAGAGAGGGAGACGACTCTGATACAGGAGATGCCTGGAATCCCATTCAGGACCACATGTTAGAGAGTCCAAGGCTTACCCAACATGCCACCTCCCTAGGCCACTTTTTCTTTTTAAAAATTAAAAAAAATATTTATTCCTTTTTGTTGCCTTGCTGTTTTATTGCTGTGTTATTGTTGTTGATGATGATATCGTCGTTGTTGGATAGGACAGAGAGAAATGGAGAGAGGAGGGGAAGACAGAGAAGAAGGGAGAAAGACAAACACCTGCAGACCAGCTTCACCTCCTGTGAAGCGACTCCCCTGCAGGTGGGGAGTCGGGGGCTCAAACTGGGGTCCTTGCGTTTGGCGCCACCTGCGCTTAACCCGTTGCGCTACCGCCCAACTCCCAAAATCAATCTTTTCGAAAGAAAGAAATGAAAAGAAATGAAGGCTGGAGAGGTAGCATCATGGTTCTGCAAAAAAAAAAAAAAAACCCTTCCTGCCTGAAACTCTGAAGCCCCAGGTTCAATCCCCAGCACCACCACCAACCAGCCTGAGCTGAGCAGGCATCTGGGGTGAAAAAGAAAAATCAAAAATCCATCCTGTTAACATGTGTGACCCGGGATTGGGTGGTGAGGAAAGCGATTATCAAAGGGGTGGGTCCTGATTGGGCAGGGGAAGTGCGGCAGGGACCTCCAGTGGGCGGGGCTTGGGGGGGGTCTGAAGTGAATATGCAGGAGCCTAGGGGGTGGGTCCTTGTGGGGGGTGAGGCTAGGTGGACAGGGTCGGGGGCGTGGTTAAGCAAAGCAGAGGGCCCTGTAGGGGATCTGATTGGGCAGAGCCCGCCTGATGGGGGCGGGGCCAGGCATTGCAGGGATAGGTGTGTGTGGGGGGCCCAGTGCTTAGGGGGGGCTCCCACCCCTACGTACGCAGACTTGATTTTCCACAGGTCGGAGGCGTGGCCCATGATGAGATAGGTCTGGCCTTCTTGCAGCCTCAGCGCCGCGTGGCATGTAGCGTGTGAGATGAATTTCTTTCTGGCGCCGGCTTTGGCGGGGTCAGTGCCTGAAGATGGGGGTGCCCCCCATACCCCCAAATGTGTGAGAGCATGTTCTGGCTTAGCTCTGCCATCCCATTGGGACTGTCTTCCTTTCTGGCTAGGGATCCACTACTTTCTCTCTTTCTTTTCTTTTTCTTTTTAATTTATTGCCACCAGGGTGATAGTTGGGTCTTGGTGCCTGCAGGAAGAATCCACAGCTTCCCCCCCTTTTTTTCTTCCCCTCTGTTTTTTGATAGGACTGAGAAATGGAGAGGGGTAGGAGAGAGAGAGTGAGAGAAAGAGAGACGCTTGCAGACCTGCTTCACCGTTTGTGAAGCTTCCCTCTGCAGGTGGGGACCGAGGGCTTGAACCTACGTCCTTGCGCAGTGTAATGTAAGTGCTTAACTTGGTGTATCACCGCCTGGCCTGCCTCCCTCTCTCTCTCTCTCATTGCTTTTACTTATTTATTGGGTAGAGACAAAGAGAAACGGAGAGGGAAAGAGGAGTTAGAGAGGGAGAGAGAGTGGTCCTGGAGATGACGCAGTGAATAAAGCATTGGACTCTCAGGCATGAGGTCCCGAGTTCAATCTCTGGCAGCACATGTCTCTCTTTTCCAGTCTTTCTCATTAATAGATAAAATCTTACAAAAAACTGTAATTGGTGTATTGCAACAAAGTAAAAGACTGGGGTGGGAGAATACTGGTCCAAAAAACGATGACAGAGGACCTAGTGGGGGTTGTATTGTTATACGGAAAACTAGGAAAAGTTATGCATGTATAAACTATTGTATTTTCTGTCGAAAGTAAAACATTAATTTCCCAATAAAGAAATAAAAAGAAAAAAAGTGTCTCCCTAAATAATAGGGAAACCAACCCTCCAGATAGAATGTCCTGCTTTTGGGCTGGAAGGACTATAAAGCAATGATTGAGAAAAAAAAATCTTTAAAAAAATAAAGCATTGGGAGTCAGGCGGTAGTGTAGCAGGGTAAGCGCATGTGGCACAAAGCGCAAGGACTGATGTAAGGATCCCGGTTCCAGCCCCTGGCTCCCCACCTGCAGGGGAGTCGCTTCCCAGGCGGTGAAGCAGGTCTGCAGGTGTCTGTCTTTCCCCCTCTCTGTCTTCCCCTCCTCTCTCCATTTCTCTCTGCCTATCCAACAACGACGACAGCAATAACAACAACAATAATAACCACAAAAAATAAAACAGCAAGGGCAACAAAAAGGAGATAAATATTTTTTCAAAATCTTAAAAAATAAAATCAAGCACTGGATTCTCAAGTATGAGGTCCTGAGTTTGATCTCTGGGAGCATATGTACCAGAGTGATGTCTGCTTCTCTCTCCCTCTCTCTCTCTCTCCTCCTATTCCTCTCATTAATAAATAAATAGAATATATATATATATATAGAAAGAGAGAGATAGAGAGAGGAGAGAGACAGAGAGACATTGGCAGCCCCGACTCACTGTTCATGGCTTCCCCCCTATAGGTGGGGACTAGGGACTTGAAGCCAGGTCCTTAAGCTCTGTAACATGTGCCCTGAACCCAGCCTGGACCTACCGCTCTTGATGATGTCTTGGAGACGCGTGTTGTAATAGATGTAGGGGCTGGACTCGGAACTCTCCACCTCCTCCAGATACACTTTGTACACTGGAGAAAATGGAACCCGAGAGGTGAGGAAGGGCTCTGCTTTGTGCCTGACCTGCAGCTGGGCCTCCACGGGCTCCCTCCTCCCCCCAAGAACCCCCTCTTCGCCCCCCATTCACCGAAGTCCATGCCGGACTCGCAGGCTGCTTCATGGAACTCCATCTGCTTCATTCTGCTGCTGTCCGCTTTCAGGCGGGGGCATTGCTCTGGAAGGTGGTTGGTGACAGCGGTAGTGGGTGAGGGGGGGGACAGGATATATTATCTGGCTGCTCTTTTGATAAGGGGGGGCCTGCAATTAACCTGCTGCGCTACCGCCCGACTCTCCTAAATTTATTTTTATATTTATTTATGCCTCCAGGGTTATTGCTGGGGCTCAGTGCCTGCACCATGAATCCACTGCTCCTGGAGGCCATTTCTCTTCCCTTTTGTTGTCCTTGTTGTTGTAGCCTTGTTGTGGTTATTATTGTTGTTGTTGATATCGTTCGTTGTTGGATAGGACAGAGAGAAATGGAGAGAGGAGGGGAAGACAGAGAGGGGGAGAGAAACACAGACACCTGCAGACCTGCTTCACCGCCTGTGAAGTGACTCCCCTGCAGGTGGGGAGTCGGGGGCTCAAACCAGGATCCTTAGGCTGGTCCTTGTGCTTTGAGCCACGTGCACTCAACCCGCTGTGCCACCGCCCGACTCCCCTTAATTTATTTTTTAAAAGAGATTTATTGTGGTCTGGGAGGTGGCATAGTGGATGAAACAATGGATTCTCAACCATGAGGTCCTGAATTCGATTCCCAGCAGCACATGTACCAGAGCGATATCTGGTTCTTTCTCTCTTCCTATCTTTCTCATGAATAAATAAATGCATTCTTTTAAAAAAAAAGAGAGATTTATTTATTAGAGAGAGAGAAAGATAGATATAGACAGATAGAGAGAGAAGCAGGGTATCTCTCTGGCACATGTGATGCTGGGATCAGACTTGGGACCTCATACTTGAGAGTCCAATGCTTTATCCACAGAACTACGTCTCCCTATTTCTTTCCCTTCCCTTTTTGTGTCTAAATTCAGCTCTGAAGACAGCCTGTAGGGGGTGGAAACCTCCCAGACTCCCCTCCCACCCCAGCCCTGTGGAGGTCGGTCACCTCACCCTCAGCACACCGACAGACGTCTTTATGACAGATCTTCCTCAAGGAGGCTCTCTGTGTGGGCAGGTTATAGAAGACGCTACATCTTCGGGCTGTGGGCGGGAATGCCTGGCGTGAAAACTAGGGTGGGGGTGGCTGGTGCAGCCTGGATGGGGGTCCCTTTCTGGCCCTGCCCCTCCAGGACAGGGCCCCCAGGCTCTGCTCCCTAAATCCTGCCTCCAGGAACCTCCCTCTCTGGCTCCGGCCCCCTGGCCCCGCCCCTTGTTCTCCCTTGGCTCCGCCCACCTTGCAGCTTCCATCAGGCCACGCCCCCAACCCAGTCCACTTTCAGTGCCCTGCCAGCCTCCTCCTAGCCCCGCTCAGGCCTCATTAAGCCACGCCCCTGTGCCCTGCACGCCCCCCTCCCAGCCCTCCCACCACCTCCCCACCGCCATCCCCAGCTCACAGGGGTCGTAGTAGTCATAGACGGTGACCTGGGCGGCCTGCAGGAACTCGGACTGCAGCAGCTTGTGGACCCGGAAGCCCAGCACCGTATCCACCTCGTGGGACACCTGCGAGAGAGGGCGAGAGTGGCTGAGAGAGAGTCTGGTGTCAACTGACCTTGGGCGGTGACCTTGACCCCTGGCCGCTGGGACTTGACCTCAGATGGTCCACCTGGGAGGAACTGACCTCCTCAGGCGGCCTGGCAGCCCCACCCCAGGGTGAGGGGTGTGTATGCAACCTCACCTTCTCCAGGTAAAACACAATTGTGCTGTTACTGGCGCTTGTCTTGGTCTCGTACTGGAAGGCATACGTCTCCATTTCGTTGGTCAGCTGAGTCGGAGAAGAGGGGGTGACCGGGGAGGGTGGACAGAGAGCCCTCTGTGCAGGGACATACACCTGGGCTCCCCGCCCCATACACCTTGTGCCCTGGCAAGCATGGTGGTAGGGGGGATGTTCCTAGACTGGCCCCTCATTCAGCTCTGCGGTTACCTGCTTGAGGTCATCTTGGTTGGGGGAGAAACCGGTGAGCAGGGCGACTTCCAACAGGCTCATGGTGGCTTCCCGGTCTCCCTGGTACCTGAACATGACACAACCCCAAGTCACTGTCTCCCCACTGTCCCCTTCCCTCTCCCCACTTGGACACCCTTTTTCTGCCGTTCTCTTTGCTAACCAGTGAGATGTTAGGGGCTTCCTCGACCCACCTCCGCCCCACTCCACAGCCAGCCTGTTGCCCTGACCTTGTTCTCAGCAGAAGCCGGAAGGTTTCTTCCCCACTTTTGCTCGCTGCAGAGAGAAGGCAGGTATTATAGGGGTGTCCGTGGGGTTCCACCCACAGTCTTTGGAGCCAACTTCCCGGGGTTCAAGTCCTGAGTCGGCTGTGTGTCTTAGGGCCAGTTGCTTAACCTCTCTGTGCTTCGGTTTACTTTCAAACTCTGGTTTGTTTACTGATTATCACTATCAACATCATTATTATTTTATTCTATTTAAAATATTCGATTTAATTTATTCTAATGAGAGGGATACAGAGGGAAAGATGGAGAGATGGAGAGAGAGAGAGTGAGAGTGAGATAAAGAGACCAGAGAGCCTTATTCAGCAGTCATATTCCCCTACTTGTTTATTTTTAAAAATATTTTAAATTTATTCCCTTTTGTTGCCCTTGTTGTTTTTATTTTTGTAGTTATTATTGTTGTTATTAATGTCGTCATTGTTGGATAGGACAGAGAGAAATGGAGAGAGGAGAGGAAGACAGAGAGGGGGAGAGAAAGATAGACACCTGCAGACCTGCTTCACCACCTGTGAAGCGACTCCCCTGCAGGTGGGAAGCCAGGGGCTCAAACTGGGATCCTTACACCAGCCCTTGTGCTTTGCGTCATGTGCGCTTAACCCTCTGCGCTACTGCCCAACTCCATATATATATATAAATCTTTGCTTATTAATCAATGAGAAAGAGAGGCAGAGAGAAGCAGACCCTCCCTCTGGTACCTGCAGTACTGGCGATCAGACTCAAGACCTCATGCTTGAGAGTCCAATGCTTCCTTCCCTGCTCACTCCCTCCAGGGCCCTCAGGCTCACCTTTCGAGATGCTCTCAAGAGTCACATTCAGGCGGTACAAGTGACACGTGTCCTCTCCGGACTCCGGAGACCTATGGTACATTGTCAGAATCTGCAGGGCCAGAAAGAGTGTAAACTGAAATGACCCAAAATGACCACAGACTTGTGGCAGGTCTTGGAAGGAATCTCGATTTTTTATTCTATTCCTGCCTGACTAGGCAGCGCATGTTTAGCTGGGCTCCAGCTGAGGGTCTTGGGAAGGGGGACACCCCAGACTCACCGAGATGGTACCTCTCCCGGTACCGCTGGCCTCAATCTTTAGGTCATCCTGGGCAGAGAACTGTAGAGAACCAGGAGGGGTTGAACAGTGAAGGAGGCTGCTGGTCACAGCTCCGACGCAGTGTGGGTGGGGACAGAGGACTGAGTTACTTTTCCACTTTGATTTTTTTGGGGGGGATTCTGGGGATCAATTCCAAGGCCTTATACAAGAGAAACATATGCTTTGCACTAAGCTTGACCCCCAAGTCCCAACTTTGAAAAACAGATCTGTTGGGCTGGGGAAACAGCATAATGATTGTAGAAAAGAATTTCATGCCTGAGACTCTGAGGTACCATGTTCAGCTCCCAGCACCATCATAAGCCAGTGCTGAGCAGTAGTCTAGCCTCTATAAGAAAAACAAAAAAAGAAGGGGGGCTGGAGAGTAGCGCAGAAGGTTAAACGCACATGGCGCAAAGCCTAAGGACCAGCGTAAGGATCCCGGTTTGAGCCCCCAGCTCCCCACCTGCAGGGGGTTGCTTCGCAAGCAATGAAGCAGGTCTGTAGGTGTCTATCTTTCTCTCCTCCTCTGTGTCTTCCCCCCTCTTGATTTATCTCAGTCCTGTCCAACAACAACAATAGCTATAACAACAATAACAACAACAATAACAATCACAACAAGGGCAACAAAAATGGGAAAAATGGTCTCCAGGAGCAGTGGATTTGTAGTGCTGGCACGAGTCTCAGTGATAACACTGGAGGCAAGAAAAGAAAAGAAAAGAAAAGAAAACAGAAAAATAGATCTATTTATTTGTTATCTCTGTGTGTGTGTGTGTGTGTGTGTGTGTGTGTGTGTGTGTGTGTGTGTGTGAAAGAGAGAGAGGGAAAATTGGGGCAGGGGGAGAGGACCAGAGTCCAATACTTAGCCCACTGCATCACTTTCTGGGGTATTGAATTTTAAAATTTTAAAAAAATTACATACATATGTTTTATACTTACTTATTTATTTATGCCTCCAGGGTTATCGCTGGGGCTTGGTGCCTGTACTATGAATCCACTGTACCTGGCAGCCACTTTTTTCAATTTTTTGAATAGGACAGAGAGAAACTGAGAGAAGAGGGGAAGATAGATAGGGGGACAGAAAGACAGACACCTGCAGACCTGCTTCACCACCTGTGAAGCGACTCCCTGCTGGTGGGAAGCCGGGGGCTCAAACCAGGATCCTTACACCGATCCTTGTGCTTTGCACCATGTGCACTTAAACCGCTGCGCTACCGCCCGACTCCCCACAATAATAAATATTTTTAAAAACATTGATTTATTGATTTATTTCCTTTTTGTTGCCCTTGTCTTTATTGCTGTTGTGTTTATTATTGTTGTTATTGATGATGTTGTTGGATAGGAGAGACAGAAATGGAGAGAGGAGGGGAAAAGAGAGGGGGAGAGAAAGATAGACACCTGCAGACCTGCTTCACCGCCTGTGAAGTGACTCCCCTGCAGGTGGGGAGCCGGGGGCTCGAACTGGGATCCTCATGCTGGCCCTTACTATTTACACCACATGGGCTTAGCCTGCTTCACTACCACCTGAATCCCCATGTTTTATTTTTTTAACCTTTTTTCTTTCTTTTTCCTTATCTTTATTTACTTGATAGAGACAGCCAGAAATTGAGAAGGAAGGGAGAGATAGAGAGGGAGAGAGACAGAGACACCTGGAACCCTGCTTCACCACTTGAAAAGCTTTCTTCCTGCAGGTGGGGCCTGGGGACTTGAGCCTGGGTCCTTGCACATTGTAGCACATTCGCTTAACGAGTTGTGCCACCACTTGGCACCCTTGATTTTTTTTTATTATATATGTTTTATTTTTGATGAGAGAGATACATAGAGAAAGAAAGTTAGAGATAGAGAGATGCCAGAGCCATACTCTACTCTGGCTTCTGATGGTGCTGGGGATTGAACCTGGGCCTCAAAGTCTCAGACATGAGAGTGTTATTTATGAATTATAATAATATATATATTTCCCCTTTTGTTGCCCTTGTTGTTTAACATTGTTGTGGTTATTGATGTCGTTGTTGTTGGATAGGACAGAGAGAAATGGAGAGAGGAGGGGAAGACAGAGAGGGAGAGAGAAAGACAGACACCTGCAGACCTGCTTCACCGCCTGTGAAGCAACTCCCTTGCAGGTGGGGAGCCGGGGGCTTGAACTGGGATCCTTATGCCAGCCCTTGAGCTTTCAGAATGTATCCTCAATGCCCAGAAAAATGCTTGACAGGAGATCGGAAAAATATTTGGCGGAGGAGTAAAAAAAATGAAGACAGTCTAGCCAATGGGTGGGAGATAATTTTGGAAACACAGATGGGTAGGGACATGGCTTTTGATCTCACTTTCAGTGCCACCCTTCTAGCCCTCATCCACCCTTCCAGGGTGGTACCTTTGCAGACCGCTGCTGGTAGGCGTTGTGTTCATCGATAGTCCATATCAGGTCCAAGGCTCTCTGGGGGACACTGATTTTGATGTTGAGATTCTGGGCACCCATGAAGGGGACAGCCTCGGAGAAGCGGGTGAGGGCCTCAATGGCCACCACTGTAGCCTGGTGATAAGAGTGAGGATCACGGATCAGCACCATAGACAGCTTTTCCCAGAGGCTCAGACACATGTCAGCACCAAGGACAGCTCTCCCATTGAAGTGACCATGCGTCAGTACCAAGGACACTTCTCCCATTGAACTAACCACATAGCAGCACCATGCACAGCTCTCCTTTAAAGTGACAACATGCCAGCACCATGGACAGCTCTCCAACGGAACTGACCAAGTGCCTGTACCAAGGACAGGTTTCCCCAGAGCTCCAGCCATGTATCTGCACCACAGGCATCTCCCCATGTGATCATCATGTGTCACCAGCTTGCCTAGCACCCATGCCCAGTGCCCACCTGTCCAGGTAGAGCTCACCTGGGTGGAGGTGAAGCCTCCGCCTATCTCCCGGTGCTGTACAAGCCATTTGGCAATGGCTTCTGCCTCCTTGTGGTGACCCAGCTTCAGTTTCTGCATCAGCGCGTAGGCTGTGGCCTCGATGGTGTAAAGAGTATACTGGCCCTTGTATTTCACTGGCCAATGGGTTTTGTCTAGAATATTAAAAAGATAAGTATTTATTCACATGAGAAAGGAGATATAGAGATAGATAGATAGATAGATAGCAGAGAGAACTAGAGCATCACTTTGGCACATGCAAAGCTGCGAATTGATCATGGGACCCCCATGCTATTAAGTTCAAAATTCTTGTCATGGTGCCACATCCTGGGTAGCTTTCATTGAATATTTCTTTTCTTTTTTAAATATTTACTTATTTACCCCTTTTGTTGCCCTTTTTTTTATTGTTGTTGTAGTTATTGTTGTTGTGATTGATGTCATCGTTGTTAGGTAGGACAGAGAGAAATGGAGAGAGGAGGGGAAGACAGAGAAGGGGAGAGAAAGATAGACACCTGCAGACCTGCTTCACCGCCTGGGAAATGACTCCCCTGCAGGTGGGGAACCAGGGGCTCGAACCGGGATCCTTACACCGGTCGGTCCTTGTGCTTTGCTTCATCTATGCTTAACCCGCTGTGCTACCACCTGACTCCCTCCTTGAATATTTTTAAGAAATTTTTTTGGGGGGCCAGGCGGTGGTGCACCTGGTTAGGCACACACATCATAGTGTGCAAAGACCCAAGTACAAGTCTCTAGTCCCCACTCACAGGGAGAAAGCTTCATAAGTGGTGATGCAGGGCTGCAGGTGTCTCTCTCCCACTTTATCATCCCCATCCCTCTTAACTTCTCTCTGTCTCTGTCCAATAATAAAATAAAATATATTTAAAATTATTTTTTATTTGTCAGAGAGAGGGAGAGGGAGAAAGAGAGAGGAGAGAGGGGGGAGAGAGAGAGAAGCAGAAGGCAGAGGAGGAGAGAGGAGAGAGAAATATGAAGAGAACATCCATGCTAAGCTCTGGCTATAGTGGTGCTGGGAATTGAACCTGGGATGTCAGAGCCTCAGATATGAACTTCTTTTTGCATAACCATTATGCTACCATCCTTGACTGCCTTGAATATTTTTTAGGACACATCAGAGAGACAGCTGAACCTGAGACTAAGGGAAAAAGAGGAGCCGGAGCGTCACTCTGGAAGAGGTGGCTCTAGGGAATTGGACTGGGAGCCTCAAGCATGCAAATCCAGTTATTTATCTCAAATTATTTCCTCAACTGCAAGAAGACATTTGTTAGTTTTTCTGTTTCCAGGGATGGAACACAAGAGTCTCACACATGAGTGTCATCAATCATGAGCATGACATTATGTTGATTTCTTTTTCTTTTCTTTCTTTATTATTATTATTTTTTTACCAGAGCACTGCTCAGTTCTGGCTTATGGTAGTGCAGGGGGTTGAAGCTGGGACTTTAGAGCCTTTGGCATGAGAGTCTCTTTGCATAACCATTATAGCTAGCTACCCTTGCTCAGGATGATTTCTTATTCTTGATCTTATAGATGGGAGAAAGAAAAGGGGAAGAGGAGGGGGAGAAGGAGGAGGAAAAAAAGAAGTACTCTCAGCACCATGGACAGCACTCAGAGAGCCCCATGGAGGGTGGGCAGGGCTGTGGGGGTCTCTCCTCTCTCAGCACCATGGACAGCACCCAGGGAGCCCCATGGAGGGTGGGCAGGGCTGTGGGTCTCTCCTCTCTCAGCACCATGGACAGCACCCAGGGAGCCCATGGAGGGTGGGCAGGGCTGTGGGGTCTCTCCTCTCTCAGCACCAGGCACAGCACCCAGGGAGCCCATGGAGGGTGGGCAGGGCTGTGGGGTCTCTCCTCTCTCAGCACCAGGCACAGCACCCAGGGAGCCCCATGGAGGGTGGGCAGGGCTGTGGGTCTCTCCTCTCTCAGCACCATGGACAGCACCCAGGGAGCCCATGGAGGGTGGGCAGGGCTGTGGGGTCTCTCCTCTCTCAGCACCCTGCACAACACCCAGGGAGCCCCATGGAGGGTGGGGCAGGGCTATGGGGTCTCTCCTCTCTCAGCACCATGCACAGCACCCAGGGAGCCCATGGAGGGTGGGCAGGGCTGTGGGGTCTCTCCTCTCTCAGTACCCTGCACAGCACCCAGGGAGCCCATGGAGGGTGGGCAGGGCTGTGGGGTCTCTCCTCTCTCAGCACCATGGACAGCACCCAGGGAGCCCCATGGAGGGTGGGCAGGGCTGTGGGGTCTCTCCTCTCTCAGCACCATGGACAGCACCCAGGGAGCCCCATGGAGGGTGGGCAGGGCTGTGGGGTCTCTCCTCTCTCAGCACCATGGACAGCACCCAGGGAGCCCCATGGAGGGTGGGCAGGGCTGTGGGATCTCTCCTCTCTCAGCACCATGGACAGCACCCAGGAAGCCCCCATGGAGGGTGGGCAGGGCTGTGGGGTTTCTCCTCTCTCAGCACCATGGACAGCACCCAGGAAGCCCCCATGGAGGGTGGGCAGGGCTGTGGGGTTTCTCCTCTCTCAGCACCATGGACAGCACCCAGGGAGCCCCATGGAAGGTGGGCAGGGCTGTGGGGTCTCTCCTCTCTCAGCACCATGGACAGCACCCAGGGAGCCCTATGGAGGGTGGGCAGGGCTGTGGGGTTTCTCCTCTCTCAGCACCATGCACAGCACCCAGGGAGTCCCATGGAGGGTGGGCAGGGCTGTGGGGTCTCTCCTCTCTCAGCACCATGGACAGCACCCAGGGAGCCCATGGAAGGTGGGCAGGGCTGTGGGGTCTCTCCTCTCTCAGCACCATGGACAGTACCCAGGGAGCCCCATGGAGGGTGGGCAGGGCTGTGGGTTCTCTCTTTCCCCCTTTATCACTACTTTCTCCCTTTCATCCGTAAATACATAGGTAGTGGATAGTGTGCTGCTTTTTTTTTTTTTTCCTCCAGGGTTATTGCTGGGCTCAGTGCCTGCATCGCTCCTGGAGGCCATTTTCCCCCCTTTTGTTGCCCTTGTTGTCGTAGCCTCATTGTGGTTATTATTATTGCCATTGTTGATGTTGTTCGTTGTTGGATAGGATAGAGAGAAATGGAGAGAGGAGGGGAAGGCAGAGTGGGGGAGAGAAAGATAGACATCTGCAGACCTGCTTCACCACCTGTGAAGTGACTCCCCTGCAGGTGGGGAGCCGGGGGCTCGAACCGGGATCCTTATGCCGGTCCTTGTGCTTTGCGTCACATGTGCTTAACCCACCGCCCGACCCCCGATAGTGTGCTGCTTTGCCTTGTTTGAGACCCAGGTTCGAGCCCAGCCTCTACTGCGTTGGAGGAAGTTCTAGTGTGATGGTCTCTTTCACTCTCTTTCTCTCTCTCTGTCTCTGTCTCAAAAACAATGTGGTCCCTACGCACATTGGCTTGCGAAGCTGTCCAGGCGGTCATTGGCTTTGGGACTACTGGTGAGGGCCAGGGCATAGGAGACGATGGCAACAGCGAAGGTTGTATTGATCCCTGGGAGGCGAGTTTCCAGATAGCCACGAGCCCGATCCATGCTGGCAGCCAGATTCTAGAACATGGAAGAGAGGAGGCTGGAGGGCAGCATGGCCTGACAGAGGTCTGGCAGTTGGGAGAGAAGAACCTACTAAGGGCGACCCTCTTGTCTTAGAAATAGTCAAACTTGGGGCTGGTCATCTAGTAGAGTCTACACCTCATCAACATCAAGAATCTGAGTTCAAGCCCCTGGCTACCACTGGGGGATGCCTCACAAGTGGTAGAACAGTGCTATAGTGTCTCTCTCCCCTTCTTTATCTGTTTCTCTCTTCTTCCTTCTCTGCCTCTCACCCTCTATCTTCTCCTGACTGAAGGTGAGGTTGGAGTAGTCGTAGGAGTGAGGTGTATCTTTGAGTGGGGACAGTGGGAGTCATAGAGCAGTGTACATAGGGGAGAGGGAGACTCTCAGGATTCTGAAAGCTGTCTGGGGAGGGGCACAGGGGGGCATAGTACATCTTTCTCCTTGGGTCCTACCGGGGTCTCCTCGCATAACTCCTTCCCCTCATCCAGCGCGATCAGGACCAGAGCTGTGAGGGACTCCTCTGCCTCCGTGTCTTGGTAACCACCCTGCAAAGGCATGGGCAAACAGGACCCCATTTGCATTAAAACCAGAACCTCAGAATGCACCCCACTCCCTTCTTCTCAAAGCAGAGATGGATCTGTGGCCCAGAAGGTGGCACATTGGATTCCAAAGCACACAAGTCTCAAGAGTTCCCTCCCTCTACAACATGTCATAGAATGTGCAAGGACTCAGGTTCGAGTCCCCCCTGGCCACTACATGGGGGTAAGAATATCTTCATGGTAGGGAGGATGCTTCATGAGCAGTGGGCCAATGCTATGGGATCTCTCTCTCTCTCTCTCTCTCTCTCTCTCTCTCTCTCTCTCTCTCTCTCTCTCTCTCTGTCATTATTTCTCCTCTCTCTCCCTCTCTGTCTCTCACTGTCTAAAGATAAAAAATAGTGGCTAAGAGACTGGGTGGTGGCACATCTGGATGAACACACACATTACTATGTTGAAGAACCAGGTTCAAATCTGCAGTCCCCATCTGCAAAGGGGAAACTTCACAAGCAGTGGACCAGAGATGCAGGTATTTCTCTGTGTCTTTCCCTCTCTATCTCTCCTCCTCTCTTAATTGCTCTATGTTCTATCAAACAGAAAAAAAAAGAAAGAAAGAATTGAAATATTTGCAGTCAAGAGGGGTGGATTCATCATGCTGGTATGGAGCCCTAGCAATAACCCTGGTGGCAAATAAAGAAAGAAAGAAACAAATAACATCTGGGGAGTTGGAACATTGAATAAAGTTGGACTCCAAGCATATGGTCCAAGTTCTATCCCTGGCATCTGCTTCTCTCTGTTCTCCTCCTCCTCCTCCTTCTTCTCCCTCCCTCTCATACATAAATAAATAAGCAAATCTTTATTTATTCATTTTTAGATAAAGACAGAAAGACAGAGAGAGGCTCTCTGTCACTCTCATTAATAAATGAATCTCAAAAAAGAGAGAGCCTAGTGGACACAGGTAGCATAATGGTTATGTAAAGAGACTCTCATGCCTGAGGCTTCAAAATACCAGGTTCAATCCCTAGCCAAAGCTGATCAGTGCTCTGGTTAAAAAATAATAATAAAAAAGAGCCCAGGGGGCCTGGTGGTGGTGAACCTAGTAGAAGACACATATTACTGTGTAGAAGGATGCTGGTTCAAGCCTGGCACAGAATATTCAAGGGCATGGGTTTGAATTCCTCTGGCTACCATACACCAAGCACCCAGGTTCAAGCTCCCTGTGGTGGAACATTTTTTTAGGTGTCTTTCTCTCTTCTTTTCTCAATTCTCAGTTTCAATTTCTCTCTGTTTTCTCTCTCCCTAACACACACACACACACACACACACACACACACACACACACACACGGACACACACACACACACGGACACAAACACACACACACACACACACATGGACACAGCTTGTACCTGCATAGAAGCCATGACTACAGGCCCCTTCTCCAAAAAGTGTCCATCATCTGCCTGTCTTTGGGTGATGAGCCAGTTAGCCAAGGCACAGAGATCGCGGGGCTCCAAGGTGTTGATGGCTGCGGTTTGATATGCCAAGGAGAACACACGGAACACATAGCTCGTGAGCCTGGTGGGAGGGGAGAAAGGAGAACTGGGGACTCCTGGGAGGAACAACCCCAGGGGAATCTATGCTAAGGGCATCTCCTCTATGGTGGCGTGGGGGTAGGACTGTAGGGAAATGTCCAGGAAAGATATCACAACACATCAGGTTTGTGCTTGCTACAGACTTCTACAACCCATGGTCTGATTACTCTGCATGGTTAATAAAGATCTGTAACATTTTGAAACACTTAATAGGTGTTAATGGAAGCCCAAACTCAGGGTGATTATATAGATTGAGAAAGAGAGATAGAGAGAGACAGAGAGAGAGAGACAGAGGGGTGGGGTGGTGGCGCATGTGGTTGAGCGCACATGTTACAGTGCGCAAGGACCTGAGATCGAGTCCCTGGTCCCCACCTGCATGGGGAAAGCTTCATGAGTGGTGAAGCGGGGCTGCAGGTGTCTCCCTGTCTCTCTCCTGCTCTATCTCCCCTGTCCTCCCAATTTCTGGTTGTCTCTATCCAATAAGCAAATAAAGATAATAAAAAATAAAAGAGAGAGACAGAGACAGAGACAGAGAGATAGGCAGAGAGAGAGGCCAGGTGATGGCGCACCTGGTTAAGTGCTCACATTACAGTGCTCAAGGGCCTGGGTTTGAGCCCCTGGACCCCACCTGCAGGGGGAAAGCTTCATGGGCAGTGGAGCAGTGCTTCAGGGGTCACTCTGTCTCTCTGTATCGACCCTTTCCTTCTCAACTTTTCTATGTCTCTATCCAATAATTAATAAATAAAAGTATTGGGAGGGGGAAGATAGACAAGAGGTAGACCATCACTAAGCAATGTTTTCCCTAAGGTCTGCCTCACAAGTCCTTAGTTTATTGTATTCTGTTTCTTTCTTTAAAGTATATTTTAATTGTAAACTTCGTTAATTTTCTTTGATAGGACAGTGAGAAATTGAGAAGGAAGAGGGAGATAGGGAGGAGAGAGAGAAAGAGAGAGACCTGCAGCCCTGTGTTACCACTCATGAAGCTTTCCTCTTGCATGTGGGGACCAGAGGCTTGAACCTAGGTCCTTGTACACTGTAATGTGTGCGCTTAACCAGGTGTGCCACCACCCAGCCCCTCTTTTCTTTCTTTCTTTCTTTCTTTCTTTCTTTCTTTCTTTCTTTCTTTCTTTCTTTCTTCCTTCCTTCCTTCCTTCCTTCCTTTCTCTCTCTCTCTCTCTCTCTCTCTCTCTCTCTCTCGCTTCCTTCCTTCCTTCCTTCATTTTTTTTTTTTTGCCTCCAGGGTTATCACTGGGGCTTGGTGCCTGCACTATGAATCCACTGCTCCTGGAGGCTATTTCCCCCCCCCCCTTTTGTTGCCCTTGTTATTTATCATTGCTATTATTATTGTTGTTGTCATCGTTGTTGGATAGGACAGAGAGAAATGGAGAGAGGAGGGGAAGACAGAGAGGGGCAGAGAAAGATAGACACCTGCAGACCTGCTTCACCACCTGTGAAGTGACTCCCCTGCAGGTGGGGAGCTGGGGGCTCGAACCAGGATCCTTAAGCTGTCCTTGCGCTTTGCGCCATGTGTGCTTAACCTGCTGTGCCACCGCCCAGCACTCCCTCTCTATTTCTATTCTATACATTTTCATTTTGTTTTCACCCCCCCAGGACTTCAGTAGGGCTTCACCCCTACACAATCACGGCTCCCAGCAGACTTCTTTTCTACTTTTGAATTGTAAATTAAGAGGAACAGAGAATCATGTTGAGTGAAATAAGTCAGAAACAGAAGGATGAATATGGGGTGATCTCACAGGCAGAAGTTGAAAAACAAGATCAGAAAAGAAAACACAAGTAGAACCTGAAATGGAATTGGCGTATTGCACCAAAGCAAAAGACTCTGGGGTGGGTGGGTGGGGAGAATACAGGTCCATGAAGGATGATAAATGACATAGTGGGGGTTGCATTGTTAAATGGGAAACTGGGGAATGTTATGCATGTAAAACTATTGTATTTACTGTTGAATGTAAAACATGAATTCCCCAATAAAGAAATAAATTAAAAAAAAAGAGGAACAGAGAAGATAAAAAAGAGAGACAGAGACCACACAGTGCAGCTCCACCACTTGTGAAGATTTCCCTCTTGCATGCTGCTCCTGTGTGGTGCCTGGGAGCTTGAACCTTGGTCCTCACACCTGGTAAAGTGTACTCTACTGGGCAAGCTGTCACTTGGCCCAACATTCTTTTTTAAAAAAAAATATGTTTTTATACTGATTTAGTTATGAGGTGGGAGGGAGAGAAGGAGAGCCTCTTTCCGGCACATGCAATGCCAGGGAACAAAGCCAGGACCTCATGCCTGAGAATTCAAAGCTTTATTCACTGCACTACCTCACAGGGTGCAATATTTATTTATTTTTAGTATTTTAATATTTATTTATTTACTTATTCCCTTTTGTTGCCCTTGTTGTTTTGCTGTAGTTATTATTGTTGTTATTGATGTCGTCGTTGTTGGATAGGACAGAGAGAAATGGAGAGAAGAGGGGAAGACAGAGAGGGGGAGAGAAAGACAGACACCTGCAGACCTGCTTCACCGCCTGGGAAGCGACTCCCCTGCAGGTGGGGAGCTGGGGGCTCAAACCGGGATCCTTAAGCTGGTCCTTGCGCTTTGTGCCACCTGCGCTTAACCCACTGCGCTACCACCCGACTCCCTACTTATTAATTTTTTATGAGAGAGAAAGAGAGAGAGAGACAGAGATAGAGAGAGAGAGAGATAAGAGCATTGATCTGGCGTATGTAGTGCCAGGGTTCAAGCCTGGGGTCTCATGCATGAAAACTCTGTGATCCACGGGGCTATCTCCTCACTGCAAAGATTTCTTAGGTAGGGATTTTTGTGTTATTTATTTATTAACATGAGAGATAGAGATAGATAGATAGATAGATAGATAGATAGAGATCCAGAACATCACCCCGGCACCCATGATGCCCAGGATTAAACTCAGGACTTCACATTTTTAAATCCAATGCTTTAGTGGTGATCTATTTCTCTTGTGGAATGGGTCAATCCAGGGTGGCCCCTAGGTGGAGGCAGCAGGGCTGTCTTATCCTTACCAGGTGCTCCCTGGGTTTCCTTTGCTGGTGTGATAAGTGCCATCTGCACTCCGGTGTGCCAGCATCCTGGTGTAACCTGTGGAGACAGATTGGGTAGTGGGGGGGAGGGCAGGCAGAGACAGCAGGAGTTGGGGTGTGGCCGGGTGAAACTTCCCCCACCCTGGTGGGGACTGGGGGCTTGAACTGGGGTCCTTGGACACCACCCTGCTCCTTCCTTCCTTCCTTCCTTCCTTCCTTCCTTCCTTCCTTCCTTCCTTTCTTTCTCTCTCTTTCTTTCTCTCTCTCTTTCTTCCTCTCTCTTCTTTTCCCTCTCCTTTCTTTCTCTTTCCTTGTTTATTTATTCCTTCCCTTCTTTTTCCTTCTTTTTGTCTTCTTCTTCCTCCTCCTTTTCCTTTCCCCTTCCTTCTCCTCCTCCTGATTTATCTGCTTCCCCCCCCTCTCTGCCAGTCTCTCCCTCTCCCCTCTCTCTCCTCAAGAGAAGAGGGATCCCCTCACAGGTGTCTATATGAGATTCATTTTTTGGGGGGAGAATTATGTGGGTGTGGCGTCAGGCTGTAACCTGGGAGATGACTCAGACTTTGGGGTCCCTACCTGGGAGGGTAGGGGTGTCTTACCGCTGATAATGTTCTTCATCACCTGCTCCCTATGTTCCACCCCAACCTTGCCCCACTGTCCTGTGGTATCCAAATAGCGGGTGAGGATGATGACGGGTGTCAGGGAGCTCAACGTCTGCTCAGGGCATCCGGAAGGGAGTCTCAGGAGCTTGAGTCTTTCTCTCGGTGTCAGGATGCCCAGAATTGTTTCCCCAAGGATGTCACCTGTCACCAGGTGGGCAAGATCATCTCAAGAAATGGCCCAAGGGAGTTGGGCGGTAGCGCAGTGGGTTAAGCGCAGGTGGTGCAAAGCACAAGGATCCCGGTTCGAGCCCCCGGCTCCCCACCTGCAGGGGAGTGGCTTCACAGGCGGTGAAGCAGGTCTGCAGGTGTCTGTCTTTCTCTTCTCCTCTCTCTCTTCCCCTCCTCTCTCCATTTCTCTCCGTCCTATCTAACAACGACAGCATCAATAACAACAACAACAATAACTGCAACAAAAATAAAAAGACAACAAGGGCAACAAAAGGGAAAATAAATAAATAAAAATTAAAAAAAGAAGAAAGTATGACTACTCTTATCGTTATTATTATTTAACTACTAGGGTTTCATGCCTGTGTGGTTCTACCACTCCTGTTGGACTCCGTGTTTTATTTCTGAGGGACAGAAGGGAAGAGAGAGGGACTGAGACGAGAGACATCACAGCAGTGCTTCACCAATAATGAGGCTTCTCCTCTGTTCTGGTGACTTGAACCCGAATCTTCATGCATGGTAAAGTCTCCCCCCCCGCCAGGGTTATCACTGAGGCTCAGCACTACACAGATCCACTGTTCCAGGTGGGCCACTTTTCATTTTATAAAACAATTTTATGTACTTATTAGTGAGAAAGATAAGAGGAGAGAGAGAGAAAGAACCAGATATCACTCTGGTACATGTGCTTCCAGGGATTGAACTTGGGACCTCATGCTTGAGAATCCAATGCTTTATCCATTGTGCCACCTCCCGGACCATGCCACTTTTTATTTTTATTGGTTAGGACAGAGAGAAATTGAGAGGGGAGAAGATAGATAGGGAGAGAGAAAGGTAGACAGACACCTGCAGAACTGCTTCACTGCTTGTGAAGCATCCTCCCTGCAGTTGGGAAGTCAGGGGTTCGAACCACGATCCTTGTGCTTTGTATTATATACATTTAACCAGATGTCCCCCATGGTAAAGTATTTATGTGTGATTAACTCTACTGGTTGATCAGTCTCTAGTCCTAGTATTATTTCTCTCTTTCTCTCTCTTTTTAAAAAATATTTTATTTTCCCTTTTGATGCCCTTGTTGTTTTATTGTTGTAGTTATTATTGTTGTTGTTATTGATGTCGTCATTGTTGTATAGGACAGGGAGAAGATAGATAGGGAGAGAGAAAGGTAGACACATGCAGACCTGCTTCACTGCTTGTGAAGCATCCTCCCTGAAGTTGGGGAGTCACAGGTTCGAACCAGGATCCTTGTGCTATACTTGGTGGTAAGGAGAGACCCCATAGCCCTTGCCATCATCCACGGGGCTCCCTGGATGCTATCCTTGGTTCTGAGAGAAGAGAGACCCTGCAGCCCTGCCCACCCTCCATGGGGCTCCCTGGGTGCTGTCCATGGTGCTGAGAGAGGAGAGACCCCACAGCCCTGCCCACCCTCCATGGGGCTCCCTGGGTGCTGTCCATGGTGCTGAGAGAGGAGAGACCCCACAGCCCTGCCCACCCTCCATGGGGCTCCCTGGGTGCTGTCCATGGTGCTGAGAGAGAAGAAAACCCACAGCCCTGCCCACCCTCCATGGGGCTCCCTGGATGTTGTCCATGGTGTTGAGAGAGGAGAGACCCCACAGCCCTGCTCAACCCTCCATGGGGCTCCCCGGGTGCTGTCCATGGTGCTGAGAGAGGAGAGACCCCACAGCCCTGCTCAACCCTCCATGGAGTCTCCTAGGTATTGTCCATGGTGCTGTCTTGCAGTACTGGGACTGAAGCCCAGGCTCCCTGCCCACAGCAACACATGTGCGCTATCTGATGAATCAACTCCAAGCTCCCAGGGACCCCCTCTCCCGCTTTAGGCACCTTGAACGCTGATAAACACTTCTGCCTCCGTGCCAGGTACCAGGTTAGAAAAATCTTGTCTTGGTATCACCTCTGTCTGTTTATGACCTAGATGAGAGCAAATCTGTGATGCACAGATTCTGAGGCTGGAAAGGTCAGGGTGTTCAGAGCTCAGCTCTCCCATCTTCTGCCACCCTGTCATATGCCCCCCACTTGCCATATCTCTCAACCCTGCTCCAGACCCTACAAACCTTGGGGGTCCAGGAAGATGCTCTGGGATATTTTCTGTATCTCTCCACCTGCCTGTGGGACACAGGAGACAGCAGGTTAGAAACGAGAGTAATAACAACCATCACAAGGCCAATAAGTGCACTTAACCCAAAGCACAAGGACCGGCGGAAGGATCCCAGTTCGAGCCCCTGGCTCTCCACCTGCAGGGGAGTTGCTTCACAAGCGGTGAAGCGGGTCTGCAGGTGTCTGTCTTTCTCTCCCCTCTCTGTCTTTCCCTCCTTTCTCCATTTCTTTCAGTCCTACCCAACAGTGACAACATCAATAATAACTACAAGAATAAAACAACAAGGGCAACAAAAGGGAATAAATACATATTAAAAAATGAGAATCATGACTCCAACTTCACAGGGTGGCACTGGTGGGGGGAGGCTCACTGAGTCAATATTCTTAAAATGCCTTATCTTGCCAGTGTTCCCATTTTATTTTATTTTTTATTGTTGCAGTTATTATTGTTGTCTTTATTGATGTCGTCGTTGTTAGGACAGAGAGAAATGGAGAGAGGAGGGGAAGACAGAGAGGAGGAGAGAAAGATAGACACCTGCAGACTTGCTTCACCGCTTGTGAAGTGACTCCCCTGCAGGTGGGGAGCCGGGGGGGTCTAACTGGGATCCTTACGTTGGTCCTTGTGCTTTGTGCCCCTTGCACTTAACCTGCTGCACTACCACCTGACTCCCTGTGTTCCCATTTTATAAATAAAAACTTAAAAATTGCCTTATAAAACAAGGGCAACAAAGGGAAAATAAATAAATATAAAAAATTTAAAAATAATACAATAGCATTAAAAAAAAGTACCTTATCTTTAGTGTCAAATGTGCCTTCTTTGTGGGGGGTCTGAGGGGCTGATTCAGTGTCTCATTCATGTGAAGCTTGAACATTTTCACTGATGTATGTCACCAGGTTACACATGTCTTTATTTAGTGTATTTTTTTTCCCTTTTTGCCTCTAGGGTTATCGCTGGGGCTGGTTCTATGAATCCACTGATCCTAGAGGCCATTTTTTTCTTTTTTAAAAATTGGATGGGACAGAAAGAAATTGAGAGAAGAGGGGAAAGAGACAGAGGGACACCTGCAGATCTGCTTCACTGCTTGTGAAGCGACCCCCCCCCCCCGCAAGCGGGAAGCCAGGGGCTCAAACCAGGATCTTTGCACAGTTCTTTGTGCTTCATTACTATGTGAGCTTAACCCGGCGCAATACCGGTTACAGATGTCTTTTGATCGTTTTATTTTCATTTTCTTTTGGTCACTGCTGTGACTCATGGCTCTGGGATGAATTTTTCAGATAGGGAGAAAGACAGAGCGAGATGGAGGAGAGAGACACCTGTATCAGAGCTCTACCACTTGTGAAACTTTCCCCAGTGCAGGTGGGGAGCAGGGACTTGAACTCAGGTTCTTGCACATGGTGTCACGTGCACCCAGTAGCCCCATTAATGGTGGGTAGGGTTATGGGGTCTCTCAGCAACATGAACAGCACTCAGCAGTCTCATGGAGGGTGGGGTAGGGCTGTGGGGGTCTCTTATCTCTCAGCACCATGGATAGCACCCATGGGTTATGCATGCCACCCTGGAAGCCTTCCCCCCACCTCTCCCCCACTGCAGCCACAGGTGGGAGACCCCTGTTACCTGGACCAGGAGGGTCTTCTTCACGTGGTCCTGCATCCCACTGCCCACAACTTTGACTTCCACATCCACTTTGCCCAATTCCAGTGGGAGAATCACGAAGGACACAGCCCTGGATGAGGCGGGGGGCAGGTAGACCACCTGGCGGGAGGGGGCTTCTGGCTTCGATGCACTGCACAGAGCCTCCTTGTAGGGGAACTCCACACGGACCTGAGGTGGGTGGGCGATCAGAGGCTCTGCATTCAGTTATGACCCTTTTTCCTTCCTTCCTTCCTTCCTTCCTTCCTTCCTTCCTTCCCTTCTCCTTTCCTCCTTCACTTCTTTTCTTCCTTCATCCTCCCTTCCCTCCACTACTCTCTTTCTTTTTTTCTTTCTTCCTTCCTCCCTCTTTCTTTTTATTTTAATTTTTTATATTTATTTATTTTCCCCTTTGTTGCCCCTGTTTTTTTTGTTGTTGTTGTTGTGGTAGTTATTGATGTTGTTGTTGTTAGGTAGGACAGAAATGGAGAGAGGAGAGTTAGGCAGAGAGGGGGAGAGAAAGACAGACACCTGCAGACCTGCTTCACCACCTGTGGAGCGACTCCCCTGCAGGTGGGGAGCCGGGGGCTCAAACTGGGATCCTTACGCCGGTCCTTGTGCTTTGTGCCACGTGCGCTTAACCCGCTGAGCTACACCCGACTCCCCCTTCCTCTTTCTTTTTCTTCCTTCCTTTCTCTTTCATTTATTTTTTAATTTATAATGAGTTCTTATTTATTTATTTATTTTCCCTTTTTTTTGCCCTTGTTGTTTTATTGTTGTTGTTAATGTCATTGTTGTTGGATAGAACAGAGAGAAATGGAGAGAGGAGGGGAAGACAGAGAGGGAGAGAAAAAGACAGACACCTGCAGACCTGCTTCACTGCCTGTAAAGCAACTCCCCTGCAGTTGGGGATCCAGGCCTTGAACAGGGATCCTTCTGCCAGTCCTTGCAAAGTTCACTTAATGTGCTGCACCACTGTCTGACCCTCCCTTCCTTCCTTCTTTCCTTCTTTCTTTCTTTCTTTCTTTCTTTCTTTCTTTCTTTCTTTCTTTCTTTCTTTTTTGCCATAGCACTGTTTAACTCTGGCTCATGGTGGTAGGGGAGACTTGAGACCTGGGAGTCTCTGGCACATGGAGTCTGTTTGCATAACCATTAAGCTATCACTCTCTTTACTCCCTTTATTATTATTGGACAGAGACAAAGAGAGAAATTGAGAGGGGAGGGGGATATAGAGAGGGAGAGAGACAAAGAGACACTTACAGCCCTGCTTCACCACTCATGAAGCTTTCTCCCTACAAGTGGGGACCAGAGGCTTCAACTCATGTCCTTGTGCACAGTAATGTTTGCACTTAATCAGGTGCATCACCACCTGGCCCTTTTTCTTTTTTTTTATATATATTCTATTGAAATATTCTTTTAAACATTTCATTTATTTATGCATGAAGAATATGGAGAGAGAGAGAGAGAACAAGACATC
This sequence comes from Erinaceus europaeus, assembly GCF_950295315.1. NCBI lineage: Eukaryota > Metazoa > Chordata > Mammalia > Eulipotyphla > Erinaceidae > Erinaceus > Erinaceus europaeus. The sequence goes on along the minus strand of NC_080184.1, from coordinate 11,748,138 downwards.
ACTGATTATGTGTGCTGCCAGGGATTGAACTCAGTACCTCATTCTTGAGAATCCAATGCTTTATCTACTGCACCATCTCTTAGACCACTTTACCCATTTCCCCCACTATGGTCCTGCCTTCTTTTCCTTTCTTTTTAATTTTTTAATTTATCTTTCAATATTTTAAAATTTATTTTCCCTTTTGCTGCCCTTTTTTATTTGTTGTTGTAGTTATTGTTGTTGTTACTGATGTTGTTTTGGATAGGACAGAGAGAAATGGAGAGAGGAGGGGACGACAGAGAGGGGGAGAGAAAAACAGACACCTGCAGACCTGCTTCACCACCTGTGAAGCGACCCCCCTGCAGGTGAGGAGCCGGGGGCTTGAACCGGGATCCTTACTCCGGTCCTTGCGCTTTGCACCACGTGTGCTTAACCCGCTGCGCTACTAATTGCCCCGCTTCTTTTCCTTTCTAAGTCACATCTATACCTATCGCTACTTCTGAATGTCCTTCCTTTTCCCCTCTTCTGTCTCCTCAGACCAAGGCTTGAGCCCTTGTCCCCACCTGCAGGGAGGAAGCTATTCCAATAGATTTGCCCTTGGTGTTATCGCATCTCCCCAAGTGGTGCCTGACTTCCAACCTGTGCCTGGCACATGAAGACACATCCATCTTACCCACTGAGCTGTCTTTTAGGCCCAAGAGAGCTTCTTAAAACAGCCTGGAGGCTGCTTCCATAGAAAAGGGTGTGGTCTGGAGTCGGGCGGTAGCGCAGCGGGTTAAGTGCACGTGGCCCACGCAAAGCGCAAGGACCGGTGTGAGTATCCTGGTTTGAACCCCCGAACCCCCACCTGCAGGGGAGTCGCTTCCCAGGCGGTGAAGCAGGTCTGCAGGTGTCTGTCTTTCTCTCCCCCTCTCTGTCTTCCCCTTCTCTCTCCATTTCTCTCTGTCCTACCCAACAATGTCAACATCAATATCAACAACAATAATAACTACAACAATAAAACAACAAGGGCAATAAAAGGGAATAAATACATATTTAAAAAAACTTTAAAAATATATTTTAAAAAGTACTAGAGCAACCAAGCAATAAGGGCAACAAAAGGGAAAATAAATAAATAAGTATTTTTTAAAAAAAAAAGAAGAAAAGGGTTTGGTCACAGGTATGGGAGGTGTGGGGGTCAGGGTGGGGCGAGGCTTTCACCTTGAACCCGCGGTCCCGGAAATTGTACAGCACGGCTTGAATCTGGACCTGTTCGTTCCTGATGATGGAGGAAGGCAGCTTCAGGTCCACAAAGAAATCTTTCCTGACCGTCAGCTCAAAGGGCTCAGAGACACAGAGACCTACAGACAGGGAGGTGTACTGGCCATCGGCTCTGGGTAGGCGGTAGTGGTAACAGCTCAGGAAATCCATCGCCCTGCCCCTTGTCCCCACAGCCCTGGGCTGGTGGCCTCACCTTGTCCGACCTTGAGGCTGATGGCTAAAAAGTGCCATGTAGTGATGGAATCTGGTAAGTCCACTTGGCAGTGGTGTGCAGAGAGTTTTCTGAAAGGGGAATAAAGGGTGTGTGTGTGTGGGGAGGGGACACTTGGATCACACTTCTGCAGGGGCCTTGGCAAGGGCGTGTTACCATCCAAGGGATGGTGCAATCCCTCTGGGTAGATTGGGCTGGGTGTTGGCACACTGGGGCGAGCGCAGACATTACAGTATTCAAAGACCTGGGTTCAAGTCCCCCGGTCCCCACCTGCAGGGGCGAGGCTTCATGAGTGGTGAAGCAAGGCTACAGGTGTCTCTCTGTCTCCCTCCCATCTTGATTTCTCTCTCTCTCTCCAAAAAATAAATAAACAGGGGTTCAGGCAGTAGCGCAGTGGGTTAAGAGCATGTGGCACGAAGTGCAAGGACCAGCATAAGGATCCTGGCTCCCCACCTGCAGGGGAGTCGCTTCACAGGTGGTGAAGCAGGTCTGCTGCTGTCTGTCTTTCTCTCCCCCTCTCTGTCTTCCCCTCCCCTCTCCATTTCTCTCCATCCTATCCTACAACAGCAACATCAATAACTACAACAATAATAACAACAGCAACAATAAAAAACAAGGGCAACAGAAGGGAAAATAAATAAATATGAGAAATGAAATTAAAAAAATAAATAGATATATTAAAAACCCCCACTTTCAATGGGTCCTGGCAACACCCTCCTCCCCTTTTCACATATTAAAAAAGTTGTAGATAAAGATGCTTGATAGGGGGGAGTTGGGTGGTAGCACAGCGGGTAAAGCGCACGTGGCACAAAGTACAGGGACCAGTGTAAGGATCCCCGTTCAAGCCCCCGGCTCCTCACCTGCAGGGGAGTCACTTCCCAGGCAGTGAAGCAGCTCTGCAGGTGACTATCTTTCTTTCCCCCTCTCTGTCTTCCTCTCCTCTCTCCATTTCTCGCTGTCCTATCCAACAATGATGACATCAATAACAACAACAATAACTACAACAACAATAATAAAAAATGATACATGATAGGGACAGAAATTGAGAGAGAAGGGGAGAGACAGAGGGAGAGAGAATGGAGACACTTGCAGCCCTGCTCCACCACTTATGAAGCTCTTCCTTGAATGTGGGGGCTGGTGGCCATATTGGGGGGCTAGGGCAGAGATAGTGTTCATATAGGATGCTCAGGGCATTGATGGTGGCCCTATTGAATGCTCCAGGGCATGGAGGGGACTAGGGCCACCTAGCTTGGGACATTGTCCCTCACCCTAGGGCCCATGGCCCTACCCCAACTGGCTTTTGGGCAGAGTGACTTTTTTCCATAGCCAGCTCTCAGGAAAGTAGGTCCGAATGGGCAAGTCATCCAGAAGAGATTCGTCAAAGTCATCGTCATCATCAAAATCTGCCACTGCAAGAGGCCGTTGGGTTGGGGTCACCTTGGAGTGTCCCCCAGGGGATGGATGGGTCCCACTGCCGCCTTCCCCCTCCCTTTCCAATCCTGAGCCTCCCACAGGGCCCCCCATCACCTGTGCCCAGCAGCAGCTGCTCCTCCAGTGCCTCCCGGGCCAAGGTTTCAGACAGGTGACAGCAGTTCAGAAAGGCGGCCACACAGCGGGGACCGTGGCGCACGTGGCGGGTCCTCTCTTCACACGACAGCCCCGCGGGGCTTTCCCGGAGCCCAGCCTCGCAGCACTTGCGCTCCTGCTCAGTCTTGAACTTGTCCACTGTGGGCCCAGAGGCAGAGGGAGAGAGTGGGGTCTGGGGAAAGTCCAAGGGGACCGGCATCCCATCCCTCTCTGTGCTGGGGACATCTGCCTCTGGGGCAGGGTACAAGACTTGTAGGCCTGTGGCCCTGGGTTCGATCCCTCTTCCTCCTCCTCCTCCTCCTCCTCCTCCTCCTCCTCCTCTTCTTCTTTTCTACCAAAGCACTGCTCAGTTCTGGTTTATGGTGGTGCAAGGGACTGAACCTGGGTCTTTGGAGCTTCAGGCATGAGAGTTTGTTTGCATAACCATTATGCTCTCTATCCCCACCCTGGTTCAATCCTTCTTGTCTCCTCTCTCTCCCTTCTTCTTCTTTCTTTTTGTCTGTATTTCTTTTTCCTCCCTTCCTTCCTTCCTTCTCTTCTGTCCCTCCTTTCTTCATTTCTTTCTTTCTTTTCATTCCTCTTCCCTCCTTCCTTCTTTACTTCCATCTTTCCTTCCTTCTTTCTTTTTTTCTGTCCTTTCCTCCTTCCCTCCATTTTTTCCTAGTAGGACAGAGAGAAACAGAAAGGAGGGGGATATAGAGGTGAGAGACAAAGAGATTCCCACAGCACTGCTTCACCACTCATAAAGCTTTCCTCCAGCAGGAGGGGAGCAGGAGCTCGAACCCAGGTCATTGTGCATGGATGGTAATGTGTGCACTCAGTCAGTTGCACCACTACTCGGTTTGCTGTCCTTCTTGTCTTGATGCGGCAGGACTGTGGGGTCTCTCCTCTCTCAGCACCATGCACAGCACCCAGGGAGCCCCATGGAGGGTGGGCAGGGCTGTGGGATCTCTCCCTCTCTCAGCACCATGGACAGCACCCAGAGAGCCCATGGAGGGTGGGCAGGACTGTGGGGTCTCCCCTCTCTCAGCACCAGGCACAGCACCCAGGGAGCCCCATGGAGGGTGGGGCAGGGCTGTGGGGTCTCTCCTCTCTCAGCACCATGGACAGCACCCAGGGAGCCCCATGGAGGGTGGGCAGGGCTGTGGGGTCTCTCCTCTCTCAGCACCATGGACAGCACCCAGGGAGCCCCATGGAGGGTGGGCAGGGCTGTGGGGTGTCTCCTCTCTCAGCACCATGCACAGCACCCAGGGAGCCCCATGGAGGGAGGGCAGGGCTGTGGGGTCTCTCCTCTCTCAGCACCATGGACAGCACCCAGGGAGCCCCATGGAGGGTGGGCAGGGCTGTGGGGCCTCTCCTCTCTCAGCACCATGGACAGCACCCAGGGAGCCCCATGGAGGGTGGGCAGGACTGTGGGGTCTCTCCCTCTCTCAGCACCATGGACAGCACCCAGAGAGCCCATGGAGGGTGGGGCAGGGCTGTGGGGGGTCTCCCCTCTCTCAGCACCAGGCACAGCACCCAGGGAGCCCATGGAGGGTGGGCAGGGCTGTGGGGTGTCTCCTCTCTCAGCACCATGCACAGCACCCAGGGAGCCCCATGGTGGGTGGGCAGGTCTCTCTCTCTCTCTTTCTCTCTCTCTCTCTCTCTGTGGTTTCTTCTCTCTCAATACCATGGACAGTACCCAGGGAGCCCTGTATGTGATGGCAGAACAGGGGTGTAATATTTCTCCTTCTCTTTCTGCCCCTCTTTCACCCTGTCTCTTGCCATTTCTGGAATAAAAAAAGGAGGGAGGGGAGGAGCTTCTGCCAGGTATGGTGGAATTACACAGGCAGGAAGCCCTAATGAAGTCTGAGTGTGTGTGGGGGGATTGAATACTATTAGAGTCTGTGCTTTTGACACTGTCTGGTGCTTATCCCAACTAACTTCCTTTAACTCCAGACTCAGAACCTCCTGTCTGATCCATGCTCTGTGGCAACTTTGCCAGATATTTTCTGTTGCCACTCCTCATGCATCACTCTTTTCGTTTGTATCCCTGCCTGGATCAGAGATGCAAGACACCATAGAAAACCCCACAAAAGCCACCACAGCTCCTGAGCTGGAGAGATAACATAATGGTTATACAAGAAAAATAAAAATAAAAAGACTTTTTCTTGGCCCGAGGCACCAAAGGTCCCAGGTTCAATCCCCAGCTGTGCCAGAAACCAGAGCTGAGCAGTGCTCTGGAAAAATAGATAGATAAATAAATGAATAAATAAAAAGGACAACTCCTAGGCTCCCTTGCTTCTGGGCTATGCGATGGAATTCAGTTCTACTGCCAAGAGGCTCTTTTGGAAGACTTGGAAGATGAAAGAGAAGCATAGGTAATATTCTATGCTACTGTGTAACTGGTGGGTCTCTTCTCTCTCTCTCTCCCTCTCTCTCCCCTCTCTTCTCCTCACTTTCTCTCTGCCTGTTTCTCTTTTTGTAACAGAGACCTGGCACATGCATGATCTCATCACTTTGTGCCACTCATTCAGATAGAGTGGCTGAGAGAAGCAGAAACAACTCTTGTTGCCTAGCTCATGGGTTTGGAAATCATTAAGTCTCGCCCTCCTTGCTTGAGTGACCTGACATGAATTTAGCTTTTGGTTCTCTGCTCTGATAAACACAGTAGATTAACAGCTCTTCAGAGCCCTACCTTACCAGGGAAAGATAGAAATAGTCCGGGGGTATGAATCCACTGCCAATGTCCATGCACAGAGGAGAAGCAATTACAGAAGCCAAACCACACACCTTCTGCACCTCATAAGGAATTTTGGCCCATACTCCCAGAGAGGGATAAAGAATAGGGAAGCTTCCAATGGACTTGGTGGAACATGGAACTCTGGTGGTGGGAGCTGTCTGGAATTGTATCCCTGTTATCTTGCAATCTTATTAATCATTGTTAAATCACTAATAAAAGAATAAAAGTAGTGTAAAACAAAACAACCACCCAAACAAAGAAAAAAAAAAAACAGTAGGTTATGAGACCAGGAGTGGCATGTCAGATTTGATCTTTGATCTCTGACCTGCATTCTTTTTGGTCTCTGTCCTCTTCAGGGATCGGCGGTGGCGAGCAGTTGGAGGTTCCTGGGGACATCTCCAGTCTAGGCATCAGAAGGAAGAGTAAGAGGGAAAATGTCAGGGTTATTATCAGCATTCTTGATATAATTTTTTTTGGGGGGGTCAACACTCTATTCCCAGTGTTTAATAAGTGACACTTCATTTAATTTCAGAGCCTCTGCATATCCAAGATGTGCCTTTTAGAAAGTGTGCCATCAGGGATGGGAGGTGGCACACCTGGTCAAGTGCACACATTACAGTGCACAAGGACCCGGGTTCAAGCCCCCTAGTCCCCACCTGCATGGGGGGAAGCTTCAGGAGTGGTGACACAGGGCTGCAGGTGTCTCTCTTTCTCTCTCTCTCCCCACCTTTCCAATACATTTCTCTGTCTCTATCCAAAAATAAATAAAGAAATAAAAAGTATGAAAATAATTTACCAAAATGTGAACAAACAATAAAATCATGCAATCTTGTGACTGGGTAAGTAGCTCAGTTGTAGAGTATAGGACTTGCATGTGAGAAGCTCTGGGTTCAACCCCTGGCACTGGTCTCTCACTCTCTTGCTTATTAAATAGAATAGACTGAGGGGCAGGGGAATCCAGCTGAATAAACACATTACTGAGGACCCAGGTTCAAGCCCCCTGCTCCCCAACTTCAGGAAGAAAGCTTCACAAGCCATGAAGCAAGGTCTTTCTCTCTCTCTTTCTTCCTTCCTTCTTTTCCTTTCTTTCTTTCTTTCTTTCTTTCTTTCTTTCTTTCTTTCTTTCTTTCTTTCTTTTTTTCTTTCTTTCTTTCTTTCTCCCTTTTTGTCTCCTCCCTCCCCTCTCAATTTCTCTCTGTCTTAACAAATAAAAGAAAAAAACAGTAAGAAGAAAAATGGCCACTAGAAAAGGTGGATTCACTGTGCAGACACTGAGCCCCAGCAATAACCCTAGGGGCAAAAAAAAAAAATAAATAGAATAGATACTGGGGGGCAAAGCTGAGGGACACCTCAGTTAGAAGAATGCACAATACTTTATGCAAGAGGAGCTGTCTCTGAGCTCTCAGAACCATGTGCATGGCACCACATACTGTCCACACTTCTACCTTCTTCCTTCACTCACCCTATCACACTCATACCTGAACTTGCCAGGGTATCCATCCCCGTGCTCAGCTTAAGGTCCAGCCCAGCATCCTTGAATACAGCCAGTCTGTTTTTCCCACTGCCTGCTGTGCAGCCAATGTCATGTTCCTCCACCACATCCCAGACCTGAAGGAGTGATTGGTAAGAGACGACCTCACCCATGTGTCCTGGAACCCTGCCTCCCCAGAGCCCTGGCCCACTAGGGAAAGACAGAGACAGGCTGAGAGTATGGATCCACCTGCCAACGCCCATGTCCAGTGGAGAAGCAATTATAGAAGACAGACCTTCCCACCTTCTGCACCCCCATAAAGATCTTTGGTCTATACTCCCAGAGGGATAAAGAATAGGAAATCTTCCAATGGAGGGAACAGGATACAGAACTCTGGTTGTGGGAATAGTGTGGAATTGTATCCATCTTTTTCTTTTAATATTTATTTATTTTCCCTTTTGTTGCCCGTGTTTTTTTTTATTGTTGTTATTGATGTCTTCGTTGTTGGATAGGACAGAGAGAAATGGAGAGAGGAGAGGAAGACAGAGAGGGGGAGAGAAAGACAGACACCTGAAGACCTGCTTCACTGCCTGGGAAGCGACCCCCCTGCAGGTGGGGAGCCGGGGGTCTGAACCGGGATCCTTATGCTGGTCCTTGTGCTTCAAGCCATGTGCACTTAACCTGCTGAGCTACTGCTCGATCCCAATTGTACCCTTCTTATCTCACAATCTTATCGACAATTTTTAAGTCTACTATTAAAAAATAATAATAAAAGGAGAGGTGTGTGTGGTCTGGGAGGTAGTGCAGTGGATAAAGCATCGGACTCTCAAGCATGAGGTCTTGAGTTCAGTCCCTGGCAGCACATGTACCAGAGTGATGTCTGGTTCTTTCTCTCACTCCTATCTCTCTCATAAATAAATAAAATATTAAAAAAAAGAGAGCTGTGTAAATCTGGAGACTGTACAACCCTTTAAGCAAGGCACCAAATGCCTTCAAGTTATTTTTAAAAAATATTTATTTATTTATTTCCTTTTGTTGCCCTTGTTGTTGTATTGTTGTAGTTATTATTGATGTCGTCATTGTTGGATAGGACAGAGAGAAATGAAGAGAGGAAGGGAAGACAGAGAGGAGGAGAGAAAGACAGACACCTGCAGACCTGCTTCACCGCTTGTGAAGTGACTCCCCTGCAGGTGGGGAGCCGGGGGCTTGAACCCGGATCCTTATGCAGGTCCTTGTGCTTTGCGCCATGTGCACTGAACCTGCTGCGCTACCACCCAACTCCCTGCCTCCAAGTCCTGACTCAAAGAATAATTGTCACACCCCTCCTGTTTATATTTTCTTTTCTAATCAATTGAGCCTGTCTGTCTCTCTGCTGTTCACTGGATCCTGGAATCCATATAGCCAGAAGTGTCACCCATGTGGAAACTGGAGAGATGGAGGTTCTAGATAGAATCCCCATGAGAGATTTGGGGGCAAAGCTTAGATATCCTCACCTTCTTCTGTGTCAGCTTGTTTTTGCTGTTCAAGACATAGACAGCCTTGTCCACAGCTAACAGCCCCACTGTGGCCTCTTCATCACCTGTAATTTTGAGATCCACTTTACTGCCGGGCTCCACGGTATGGGAATATCCTTCATTCTTTAAGCCAATCTTCAGCTGAACCAGGAGAAAGAAATGTCAGTAAAATATCACCAGAGGGCTTCCACATGTCAATTAAAAATTTGAATTATGGGAGTCAGGTGGTAGCACAGTGGGTTAAGCACAGGTGGTGCTAAGCGCATGGACTGACTAAGGATCCCAGTTCAAGCTCTCGACTCCCCACCTGCAGGGGAGTCACTTCACAGGCGGTGAAGCAGGTCTGCAGATGTCTGTCTTTCTCTCCCCCTCTCTGTCTTCCCCTCCTCTCTCCATTTCTCTCTGTCCTATCCAACAATGATGACATCAATAACAACAACAATACCTACAACAATAATAAAACAACAACAACAAGGACAACAAAAAGGAAAATAAATAAATATAAAAAAATAAATTATATGGGGAGCCAGACGGTGGTGCAGCGGGTTAAGTGCACATGGTGCAAAGCACAAGAATCAACATACACATCTGGTTTGAACCCCCTGGCTCCCCAGCTGCAGGGGGTTCACTTCACAAGCGGTGAAGCAGGTCTGCAGGTGTCTTTCTCTCCCCTTCTTTGTCTTCTCCTCTTCTCTCAATTTCTCTCTGTCCTATCCAACAACAATGGCAGCAATAAGAACAACAATAAGAAACAACAAGGGCAACGAAGTGGAGAAAAGAGCCTTTAGGAAGAGTGGGTACGTAGTGCAGGCACCGAGCCCCGGCGATAACCCTGGAGGAAAAAAATGTACATATTGCATAGAGACAGCCAGAAATTGAGAGGTAAGGGGGTAATAGAGAGGGAGAACATGGTCAGAGAGATGGCATAGTGGAAAGACATTGGACTCTTAAGCATGAGGTCTCAAAGTTCAATCCCTGAGAGTACATGCTCTTTCTCTTTCTCCTCCTATCTTTATAGCTAATAACTAAGTAAAAGCTTTAAAAAATAGAGGGAGAGAGACAGAGAGACACCTACAGCACTACTTTACCACTCGTAAAGATTTCACCCAGCAGGTGGGGGCTGTGGGCTTGAACCCGGGTTCTGGCACATTATAACGTGTGTATTCAACCAGGTGTGCACCAGCACTCAACCCCCACAGGTTAATTTTAAAATCATACTTTCTATTCCCTAAGTGGTATATTAGAGAACTGAAACAGTTCTTTCCCCAACTCCTTTATATTCCATCGCCCTATTCCCTAGGGTGAGTTTTTTTTTTTTTAATTTAAGAAAGGGGACGTCAACAAAACTGTAGGATAGGAGGCTTACAGCACCACACAATTCCCACCACCGATCTCCATATCCCATCCCCTCCCCTGATAGCTTTCCCATTCTCTATCCCTCTGGGAGCATGGACCCAGGGTCGTTATGGGTTGCAGAAGGTGGAAGGTCTGGCTTCTGTAATTGCTTCCCCGCTGAAGCATGCTGGGGTGGCACTCGTTGCGTTGATTAGGTTGCGATTGGCGGATGCAATATTATTTGATATGAATTGAGAGAAGCATGCAGGAAAGTGGGTCCCATAGGGTGAGCTTTTAAGGCCACAGCACCTCTTTGTTTTTCCCCTTGCTCCCAGACTGGGAGGACTCGAGCTTGATAGATTCTCTTGAGTTTCACAATGGTGGTGTATGACTTCAAGGAGTTTGACTCACCGTCCCCATGCATCGGTCAACCACATCAATCCACAATGAATCGGCCACCAATTCAGGGTCCTGACCCCTTCCCTTGGGCAGTAAATAGAACGCCAGGATGCGGAAGGAAGGCAGCATCTCTGAAGTCACATCAATGATGGCTGATGTGTAGACACTCCCTTGGCTTTTTAACTGATGTTTGGCATACACGATCTGGCCCTTACTCAGGACCTTGAAGAATCAAGAAAATAAGAATGAGAAGAGTAAGACCAGTCATTCCCTGATTCTATCCCCAGCTTACAGTGTTGGCCCACTGTTCCTTTGCTTCAGCCTCTTGGTCTGAATGCACATTTGCTGGTTCCCGTTCAGCTGGGTCTATTCCACAGAAATAATATTTATTTTGACCAGAGCACTGCTCAGCTCTGGCTTACAGTGGCGCGAGGGGTTGAACCCGAGACTTTGGAGCCTCAGGCATGAGGATCTTTGTGCATAACCATTACGCTATCTACCACCACCTTATTTATTATATCTTTCACATGCTTTATTTTTAAAGATTTTATTTATTTATTATTGGATAGCAACAGAGAGACATTGAGAAGGGATGGGGAGATAGAGGTGGAAAGAGACAGAGAGATACCTGCAGCCCTGTTTCACCACTCATGAAGCTTCCTCTATGCAGGCAGGGACCAGGGGCTTGAATTTGGATCCTTGTGCACTGTTATGAGTGCACTTAAACAGGTGTGCCACTGCCTGGCCCATTTTATTTTATTTTATTTTATTTTATTTTATTTTATTTTATTTTATTTTATTTTCACCAGAGCATTACTCCACTCTGGTTTATGGCGGTGTAGGGACTTGGGATCCTCAGGCATGAAAGCCTTTGCAGAACCATTATGCTATCTCCCTAGTCCTATTTTTTTCTAAATATATACATGAAAGAAACATGCCATTTATGAGAACTACCTGCTAAGCTTTCACAATGTATTCACATTAAAAAGAATTTGATTTAATTTGGTATCATTTAAAATAAAATAGTTACATTTTAGAGAGTTTGGAACAAATTCAAGGCTTTTAACACTATCACTGTGCTTCTGGTAGTTGTGCAGTGTATTTATTCTCCTCCACTCCCCCCCCCCCACTTTCTTTTTACCAGAGCACTATTTAGCTCTGGCTTATGGTGGTGTGGGGACTTGAACCTGGGACTTTGGAGCCTCAGGCTTGAGAATTTGTTTGCATAACCATTATGTTATCTACCCTCCACCTTATTCTTTTTTTAAAATTTTTTAAATATTTATTTATTTATTCCCTTTTGTTGTCTTTGTTGCTTTATTGTTGTAGTTATTATTGGTGTCGTCATTGTTGGACAAGACAGAGAGAAATGGAGAGAGGAGGGAAAGACAGACGCCTGCAGACCGGCTTCACTGCCTGGGAAGCGACTCCCCTGCAGGTGGGGAGCCGGGGGCTTGAACCGGGATCCTTATTCGGGTCCTTGCGCTTTGCGCCACATGCGCTTAACCCGCTGCGCTACAGCCTGACTCCCCATCCTATATTTTTTTAAAAAAATATTTTTAAAATTTTATTTAACATGATAGGACAGAGAGAACTTGAGTGGGCAGGGGGGTAGGGAGGGTGAGCTAGAGAGACACCTGCAGTCCTGCTTCACTGCTTGTGAAGCTTCCCCCTTACAGTTTGTTGTTTCATTCTGAGTTTGACAGATGAGTTGGAAATAATACTTTTTAATATAGTTTAAAAAATTTTTTTTTTGCTTTGTTTTTACCAGGGCACTGCTCAACTCTGGCTTATGGTCATGTAGGGGAATTGAACCTGGAACTTTGGCGCCTCAGGCATGAGAGTCTCTTTGCACAACCATTATGCTATCTTTCCTCCCCCAGTTTTTTTTTTAAGAAGCGTGCTTGGAACTTGCTAATTGTTGTTTTTTATAGGACTGACAGCTTTATTTTTAAAAATTATTTTATTTTTATGTATTATTGGAGAGAGACAGAAACTGAGGAGGGAGATAGAGATAGAGATAGATAGAGAGAGATAGAGACAGACACCTGCAGCCTTGCTTCACCACTTGTGAAGCTTTCCCCCTGTAAGTGGGGACTAGGGGCTTGAACCTGAGTCCTTGTGCACTGTCATGTGTGCACTTAACTAGGAGCACCCCCGGCTGGCCTAGGACTTGCTGTTTATATGGACATTTAGCTGTGAAGACCAATGAGTTATATATTCCTCAATTTGCCTTGAAACTTAAACCCAGCTTCTGTGCTATGATTCCACTTAATCTTGAACTAATAGCATTCTTGAAAAATATTTAGATAGCTCAAAAATATTTGCATGCAGGATAATAAAGACTTAAAACCAAGAAAAAAACCCCACAATTTTGAAATTTCTTCATTTCTGGGGAGGATTGGTATGTGTGAAATGACCAACATTTGCCAGTAATCAAATGTAAATATCTTATGCCTAGAACTATCTCTTTAAAAATATTTTTTAAATGTATCTATTTTTATTTTATTTTTTAAATAATTTTAATTTTTATTTTAATGAGAGAGATACAGAAAGACCAGAACACTGCTTAGCTCTGTCTTATGGCGGTACTGGGGATTGAACCTGGGACTTAAGAGTCTCAGGCACAAGAGCCTTTTGCATAACCACTATGCTGTCTCCCCAGCCCCTATTTACTTATTATTTAATATGAACAGAGAGAAATTGAGAGAGAAGGGAGAGACAGAGAGGGAGAGAGACAGAGAGACACCTGCAGCCCTGATTCACCACTTGTGAAGCTTTCCCCCTGCACATGGGGACCAGGGGCTTGAACCTGGGACTTGGAGCCCTGTAATGTGAGCACTTAAACCAGGTGTGCCATCACCTGGCCCCAATATTTATTTTTTAATGATCTTTACTTATTTATTGGATAGAGACAGCCAGAAATCGAGAGGAAAGGGGAGACAGAGAGGGAGAGAGACAGAGAGACACTAGCAACCCTGCTTCACCACTCGTGAAGTTTCCTCCCAGCAGGTGGGGGCCACGGGCTTGAACCTGGGGCCTTGCGCACCGTAACATGTGCACTCAACCAGGTGTGCCACCACCTGACCCCCCTAGGACTATCTCTATGTCACTAATAGGTAGCCTGGTGTTTAGCAAATCCAAACACATCAGCACATAGAGTGTAACCATACTACCACATGGTTAGACACACATGACTCCTATAAACAAAATATCTATCGGCTCAGAGACTTCATGCAACATACTTAGAAATATAGTTAAGGGGCTGGGGAGGCAGCATAGTGGTTCTGCGAAAGCTTTTTTTTTTTTTTTTTTAAATATTTATTCCCTTTTGTTGCCCTTGTTTTATTGATGTCATCGTTGTTGGGTAGGACAGAGAGAAATGGAGAGAGGAGGGGAAGACAGAGAGGGGGAGAGAAAGACAGACACCTGCAGACCTGCTTCACCGCCTGTGAAGCGATTCCCCTGCAGGTGGGGAGCCGGGGGCTGGAACTGGGATCCTTAGGCCGGTCCTTGCGCTTTACGCCACGTGCGCCTAACATGCTGCGCTAACTCCTGACTCCCCTTATCCTTCTTTCTATCCATCTGCCTATCCACAACTCCATCCATCCATCCATTCATCTGCTGCGCTACTGCCGGACTCCCTCTGCAAAAGACTTTTATGTCTGAGGTTCTGACATTCCAGTTTCAGTCCCCAGCATCTCCAGAAGCCAGAGCTGAGCTGTGCTCTAATTCTCTTTCTCTCTCTCTCCTCTCTCGACTTCTCTCTGTCCTATCAAATAAATAAATCTTCCAAAAATAAAACATAAATCAGAAAATTCTGAAAGAAATCAAAATGGCCAGCAGGTAGCACACCTGGTTAAGTGCTCACATTACAGTGTGCAAGGATCCGGGTTCAAGACCTCTGGATCCCACCTGCAGGGAGAAAGCTTCATAAGTGGTGAAGCAGGGCTGCAGGTGTCTCTCTGTCTCTCTCCTCTTCTCTGTCTTCCCCTCCCCTCTCAGTTTCTCTCTGTCTCTATCTAACAATAAATAAATAGAAATGTTGAAAAAAAAAAAGAAAGAATGCAACACACACACACACACACACACACACACACACACACGAAAAAGAGATAATACAAATGCCAAACTGTGGACCATTTCCTTCTGCCCGCTCCCACCCTCCAAGGGAACATTCAGCAGGATCCAGGGAAAGGATCTCTTGGCTCAAACCCTGGCCCCAGTTCCTCACCAGGATGGTGAAGTGAGAGATCTTGTCCTTAGTGGCGGGATCCTCATGTTTTGTGTTGAGGCTTAGCTGAATATTATTGCCAACCTCTGTGTTCAGTGTCTTCACTTCAATGTGTAGATAGTTTCCAGATCCACCCTGAGTGGAGTAGGGCCATGCCACCATCTCCGCTGACGCCGGTTCACCCTTCTCAAAAGACTGGTCTGTTTCCACCTGAGAGAGGCCAAACAAACCCTAAACACATCTCCTGGCTCCCTTGACCTCTCCCCGACCCTGTCACCCCTACCCATCAGTTGGGTACCAGGATGGGCAGCTCCATCATCTTTGCTTCTGTGTTGATGCTCAGTGTGGCTACCCCACTGGGCGAGGTGTATACTCTCTGGTTTTGACAGCGCACGGGGACTCCGGAGGCTGGGGACCCATCAGGATTTGAGACAAAGACCTAGGGGTGGAGTTTTGGGTGGGAGGAAGTCCACAGCATGGGAGAATCTGGGGGAGGGGGAGAACTGGCCAGAGGTGTGGAAATTGGGGCATGGGATCTGGAGAGGAACGCCATGGATAGTTGGGCATGTTACACACTGCACAGCCCCAGGGGGCACCGTTCACACTAGTCTTCATACTAGTTTTACAGTCCACAACCCTATGTGGTAGGTTGGGTGATTGTTGTGCTAGGGTGGTGAGCTTCATGATGCAGGTGTCTCTGTCTATCTCCCTCTCCATACCTCAATTCCTCTCTGTATTATCAAAATTAAGAATAAATAAAGCAGTTAATTAAAAAAGATTATAAGGTAAACTTATTTTTTTTAAACCAGAGCACTGTTCAGCTCTGGCTTATGGTGGTGCAGGGGCTTGAACCTTGGACTTTGGAGCCTCAGGCAGGAAAGTCTGTTTGCATAACCATTGTGCTATCTACCCTCCACCCAGTAAGATACACTTCTTGAGGCTTACCTCATAGAGCACACACACAGATTATTGTGTGCAAGGAACCACAAGTTCAAGTCCCCAGTCCCCATCTGCAGGGAAGGAAGTTTCATGAGTGGTGGCTCTGTCTATCTCTCTCTGTCTCTTACTCTTAGTCAAAACATGACCACTCGCAATGGTGGGGTTGTGCTGGCACCAAGCCTGTTTTGGGGAGAGGGAGGCTGAACTCTTGGGTGAACCAAACCCGGAGATTCTGACCCGGAAGTGGAAAGGCATCCCTGGCTTGAAATACTGGGGTGTCCTGATGAACTTGATCTTGTACGGACTCCGCAAGATCTTCACCCCTGAGGTCTCAGCCTGGACCACCTCGCCGGCTGGAGAGACATTGGGGTGGTAGTGGGGTTCTCTCCTCTCTCAGCACCATGGACAACACCCAGGGAGCCCCATGGAGAGTGGGCAAGGCTGTGGGGTCTCTCCTCTCTCAGCACCATGGAGAACACCCAGGGAGACCCCCATGGAGGGTGGGCAGGGCTGTGGGGTCTCTCCTCTCTCAGCACCATGGAGAACACCCAGGGAGACCCCCATGGAGGGTGGGCAGGGCTGTGGGGTCTCTCCTCTCTCAGCACCCTGCACAGCTCCCAGGGAATGCCACAGAGGGCGGGCAGGGCTGTGGGGTCTCTCCTCTCTCAGCACCATGGATAGCACCCAGGGAGCCCCATGGAGGGTGTGAGGTCTATTCATCATACTGGGGTCCCCAGGTGGGGGAGTAGTGGGGCTACTGGAGGGCTGATAGGGGTGGTGACATCATCTCAGCACCTCCCCAGCTCTTGTCACTTCTCAGATGGGGAAACTGAGGCTGGGAAGTGGCTCTTAGTTGCCTAGGTCACCCCCTGATGTCAGTCCAGAACCTGGGCCAGTGGAGGATGAGGGGCAAGATGGCACCTGTGGAGAACACGGTGACATTGAGAAATATGGTAGCTCCAATAAAGTTCTCTTCTGGGCCTTGAAAGAGGGTCATTAGGGTGTCTTTCTGGAGAACGACATGGCCTAGACCTTCAGAGACCTGCTCTCAGGGTGGGGGGAAACAGAGGAGAGAGGTTTTTTTTATGGGAGCAAAGGAGAGGGGCCCAAGGAGATTGAGGGTGGGGCAAGAAAGAGGACTCAGGGGTCAGTCACCTCCACTCTCTGTAGAGAACTCTGGATGGACATCCGGTTGGCATCCAGCTTCACCCCAAAAATGGCCAGAGCGTGTCCATCCACAGGCTTGTTGAATATATACCTGGAGAGAGGAGAAATGGAACAGAGCAGCCCCCTTCCCACTGATTCTGAACCCCCACAACAATCTGGAGGATGTAGGAGTGATCTGTACCATCACCGGAATGAATGCAAGACTTGGGAAAGAGGCAGGCAGAGATGCCCCCCCTCACCAAACACACACACACACACACACACACACACACACACACACACACACACACACACACACACACACACATGGTTTACACAACTCTGTGAATCCTTCAGGAGAACAAAGCAGGTGTGGTCTGTGTCACCTCACAGACCTGTCTGGACACCCCCATGGGTAGTCACCAAGTGACCTTTGAAGTCAGAGGTCTGTGAGGATGCTTCTTGTAATGCCAGGGAAAGTAGAACTTTTGCAGCTGGAAGACTGTTCACTTGGCAGGTTATACACTTTATCATGCAGGAAGCCCTGGGTTCAAATCTCAGCACAACAAGGGGGTGGAGAGGAGATTGTTCACTGGGGGGGGGGGGAAATGTCATGATGGTGGGGTAGAGCTTTGGGGGGTCTCTCCTCTCTCAGCACCATGGACAGCACCCAGGGAGCCCCATGGAGGGCGGGCAGGGCTGTGGGATCTCTCCTCTCTCAGCACCATGCACAACACCCAGGGAGCCCATGGAGGGTGGGCAGGACTGTGGGGTCTCTCCTCTCTCAGCACCAAGCACAGCACCCAGGGAGCCCATGGAGGGTGGGCAGGACTGTGGGGTCTCTCCTCTCTCAGCACCATGCACAGCACCCAGGGAGCCCCATGGAGGGTGGGCAGGACTGTGGGGTCTCTCCTCTCTCAGCACCATGCACAGCACCCAGGGAGCCCATGGAGGGTGGGCAGGGCTGTGGGGTCTCTCCTCTCTCAGCACCATGCACAGCACCCAGGGAGCCCCATGGAGGGTGGGCAGGGCTGTGGGGTCTCTCCTCTCTCAGCACCATGGACAGCACACAGAGAGCCCCATGGAGGGTGAGGCAGGACTGTGGGGGTCTCTCCTCTCTCAGCACTATGGACAAGCGCCCAGGGAGCCCCATGGAGGGTGAGGCAGGGCTGTGTGTGTGTGTGTGTGGTGTCTCTCCTCTCTCAGCACCATGGACAGCACTCAACTCATTCTCTTTCTGTATGTCTCTCTCATTAGTAAAAAAAGAAAAAAGTCTCATGAGTAACAGTGACGTTACCCTACCCTAAGAGCTATAGAAATGACTTTCTCTCTCTCTCTCTCTCTCTCTCTCTCTCTCCCCCTCTCCCTCTCCCTCTCCCTCTCCCTCTCCCTCTCCCTCTCCCCTTTCAGCATCCTCTGGTCCTCTAGCTGGGTTGGGGGGGGGAGGGTCAGGAGACTCACCAGGCCTTGATGTCCACACCCAAGGCCTCATCACTGAATGAGAAGAAGGTCTTGTTGGGTTTCAGCTCGACCTCGAATGATGGGAGGACTGGATGGTGTGATAACAGACACCCTCAGATTGTCACTCTCTTTGTGTTTCAATTTTTTTTTAACAGAGCACTGCTCAGCTCTGGCTTGTGGTGGTGTGGGGGGTTGAACATGGGACTTTGGAGTATCAGGCATGAGAGTCTCTTTGCAGAACCATCATGCTATCTACCCCTGCCTAATTTTCACTCTCTTTGCTCCCCTCTCCCATATCCTGCTCTGCTCTCCAGGTTGAATACCCAGCTAAGTTCTCCAGGACCCAGCCCCAACAACAGCCTTTACATCTGGCAAGTGTACCAAAAGCCCTCTTGTCTCCCCCTTCTAGACCTCTCCCTCCATCTCTTCTTGCCCCCATCCCTTCTCACCATATTCCTTCACTTCAAAGCTTGCCTTGAACTTCTGCTTGGGTGCAACTTGGTAGCTGGCTTCGATGCTCCAGGTCCCCAGACTGAGATGCAGAGAATTAGGGGGCAGTGTGGAGGAGATGGAGGGAGAAGAGAGCTTTCATCCTCCCCCCCCACCCCATCCCTGGCAAGGGGATCCTCCAAAGACCACCTGATGAGCTCAGGGAGGTGGAAACTGCTGACAAAGAGGCCACCTTGGGCCAGAAGATCTTTGCTAAGCACAGCGATCCCTTCTGGATTCTGAGGGGAGAAGAGAAGGGGGTTTGCACTCTGGTACCTGTAGTCTGCACCACTCCCAAAGTCCTAGATCCAGCTTCCCGTTGGGAGAGGTTACCTTGATGTCTAGGGTGAAGGGATGGATAACAGGGTCCATCTTGTGGTTCACTGTGAACACTCGGTAATGAACTGGACGAAGTGGAGGAGGAGGGAAAGGAGGAGGAGGAGGAGGAGGAGGAAGAGAGACTTGGTATTATTGGGGAGGAGGCATGTCTTCATTGGGATCTTGGGTGGTACAGGGGTGACCTTGGGAGCTGGGGCGTGACTTGTACCCATGTGGTCAGGGGTGTATATAGGCTTGTCTGTCTGGATGTAGATATAGCCCACGTGAGGGGCCACGAGGATCAACTTCTCCATGGAAGGCAAGACCGTGGGGCGTGGCTGGGTGACCTCTATGATGACGTACTGCTGCCCAGGTTTAGGGGGGTACACCAGGTTGTCAGGAATCTGGGGAGAGAGGTTCAAACTCCTTAGGTTCCATGGGGGGCATATCTGGAGGCAAGGCCTTGGGTTTTATTTTATCACCTATCTTATCTCACTCACCTCTCTCTCTCTCTCTCTCTCTCTCGTTTTTGGCCTTTGTTAAAAAGGTTTTTTATATCTTTTTTCTTTTTTGCCTCCAGGGTTATTGCTGTGGCTCAGTGCCTGCACCATGAATCCATTGCTCCTGGAGGCCATTTTCCCCCTTTTGTTGCCTTTGTTGTTGTAACCTTGTGTGGTTATTATTGTTATTGTTGATGTCGTTTGTTGTTGGATAGGACAGAGAGAAATGGAGAGAGGAGGGGAAGACAGAGAGGGGGAGAAAGACAGACACCTGCAGACCTGCTTCACCGCCTGGGAAGCGACTCCCCTGCAGGTGGGGAGCCGGGGGCTTGAACCAGGATTCTTTCTCAGGTCCTTGTGCTTCAAGCCCTGTGCACTTAACCCGCTGTGCTACTGCTTGGCTCCTCTCTCTATCCAACATCCATTTGTCTTATCCACTTATCTATATAACTATCTCAACACTCTCTATATCTCTATCAACTGTCATATATCAATCAATCAATCTGTCTATCTATCTATCTATCTTCCTATTTATCTATCTATCTATCTACCTATCTTCTTATCTATCTATCTTACTATTTATCTATCTTCCTATTTATCTATCTTCCTATCTATCTATCTTCCTATTTATCTATTTTCCTATCTATCTATCTTCATATTTATCTATCTTCCTATCTATCTATCTATCTATCTATCTATCATCTATCTAATATCTATCACCTCCCATCTATCTATCCACACTACCCCATGATAGGCAGTGCTAGGGACTGAACCCAGTCGTTTTGCGTGAAAAGCAGCTAAACTAACGCTTGGCTCAGAGAATGACTGAGTGAGGATTCCCTGACTCTGTCTTTGGGGAGCAAGATGGCTCCTGTGATAAGAACAGCCAGAGGATGGCAGATCCATCGGGCCATGCTCCACTTCCCAGCTACCAGCAGAGGGCGCCCTTTAGAATTTGGCCAGCAGCTTCCCCAGAACTGATCACTGCCCTTCCTGGGGCAGTGTCAGGGGACTTTGGACTTTCGAACGCCTCATTTATTGATTTTTATGTGGGGGGAAAAAAGAGCAGAGAGCAGACACATGCAAAGCAGGAAGTCAGACCTGGGATGTCAGACATGCAGGTCCTGTGTGACGAACTGGAGGAGAAGGAGGGGGAGGAGGAGGAGGAGGAGGAGGAGGAGGGGGAGGAGGAGGGGGAGGAGGGGGAGGAGGAGGAGGAGGAGGAGGAGGAGGGAGGCTAAGTTCTTTTGATCTTCTTTCTTCCACCCTGGATCTTGGCTTAAACCTTTTTTAAAAAAAGAATTTTAATTTATTTTCTAATATTTATTTATTTATTTTCCCTTTTGTTGCCATTGTTGTTTAGCATTGTGGTTATTGATGTTGTTGTTGTTGGATAGGACAGAGAG
Organism: Erinaceus europaeus; assembly: GCF_950295315.1. Taxonomy (NCBI): domain Eukaryota; kingdom Metazoa; phylum Chordata; class Mammalia; order Eulipotyphla; family Erinaceidae; genus Erinaceus; species Erinaceus europaeus. The sequence goes on along the minus strand of NC_080184.1, from coordinate 11,727,167 downwards.
AAAATGGAGAGAGGAGGGGAAGAAAGAGAGGAGGAGAGAAAGACAGACACCTGCAGACCTGCTTCACCGCCTGTGAAGCGCCTCCCCTGCAGGTGGGGAGCCGGGGGCTCGAACGGGGATCCCTACCCTGGTCCTTACGCTTTGCCCCACGTGCGCTTAACCTGCTGCGTCACCGCAGCTTAATCCTTTTATCTTGTTTTGCAAAAATAGAGACAGAAAGGCAGAGCAACAGAAAGCCCTCCATGGGGCCCCCTGGGTGCTGTGACTGGTGCTGAGAGAGGAGAGACCCCACAGCCCTGCCCACCCTCCATGGGCTCCCTGGGTGCTGTGCATGGTGCTGAGAGAGGAGAGACCCCACAGCCCTGCCCACCCTCCATGGGCTCCCTGGGTGCTGTCCATGGTGCTGAAAGAGGAGAGATCCCACAACCCTGCCCACCCTCCATGGGCTCCCTGGGTGCTGTGCATGGTGCTGAGAGAGGAGAGACCCCACAGCCCTGCCCACCCTCCATGGGGCTCCCTGGGTGCTGTGCCTGGTGCTGAGAGAGGAGAGACCCCACAGCCCTGCCCACCCTCCATGGGGCTCCCTGGGTGCTGTGCCTGGTGCTGAGAGAGACCCCCACAGTCCTGCCCACCCTCCATGGGCTCCCTGGGTGCTGTGCCTGGTGCTGAGAGAGGAGAGACCCCACAGCCCTGCCCACCCTCCATGGGCTCCCTGGGTGCTGTGCATGGTGCTGAGAGAGGAGAGACCCCACAGCCCTGCCCACCCTCCATGGGCTCCCTGGGTGCTGTGCATGGTGCTGAGAGAGGAGAGACCCCACAGCCCTGCCCACCCTCCATGGGCTCCCTGGGTGCTGTGCATGGTGCTGAGAGAGGAGAGACCCCACAGCCCTGCCCACCCTCCATGGGGGCTGCCTGGCTCAAACCCAGGATCTTTTTTTTTTTTTTTTCCAGGATCTTAATTAAGCATGGTAAGGTATGTCTGAGCCACCTGCCAAATTAAACCTGAATTTCTTTCTTTTTAAATTAATTAATTAATTAATTATTTCCCCTTTTGTTGCCCTTGTTTTTTATATTTATTTATTGGGAGATTAATATTTTACATTTGACAGTAAACACAATAGTTTGTACATAACATTTCTCAATTTTCCACATAACAATGCACCTTGTTTTTTATTGTTGTTGTAGTTATTATTGTTGTTGTTATTGATGTCATTGTTGCTAGGTAGGGCAGAGAGAAATGGAGATAGGAGGGGAAGACAAAGAGGGGGAGAGAAAGACACCTGCAGACCTGCTTCACTGCCTGTGAAGTGACTCCCCTGCAGGCGGGGAGCTGAGGGCTCGAACCGGGATCCTTACACCAGTCCTTGGCTTTGTGCCATGTGCAGTTAACCCGCTGCAGTATCACCTGACTCCCAACCATGAATTTCTTTCTCCTTCTCTTCTTCCTCTTCCTCCTCCTCTTCTTTAAAATGTATGTTTTATTTTTAAATTTTTATTTACAAAATGGAAATATTGACAAGACTATAGGATAAGAGGGGTACATTTCCATACAATTCCCACCCCCTAATTTTTTAAAATTATATTTATTTATTGGATAGAGATAGTCAGAAACCGAGAGAGAGAGAGAGAGAGAGAGAGAGAGAGAGAGAGAGAGCAGGAGAGAGAGAGGGAGACAGAGAGACACATGCAGCCCTGCTTCACCACTTGGAAAGCTTCCCCCCTGCAGATGGGGACCAGGGGCTTGAACCTGGTCCTTGCACTTTCTCTTCTTTCTTTCTTTCTTTCTTTCTTTCTTTCTTTCTTTCTTTCTTTCTTTCTTCTTTTGAAATTATATTAATTTATTATTGGATAGAGACAGAGAGAAGCTGAGAGGGGAAGGAGCATAGAGAAGAGAGTCAGAGAGACCTCCAGCCCTGCTTCGCCACTCATGAAGCTCTCTCTCTGCAGGTGAGCAACCAGGGGCTTGAACCTGAGTCCTTGAATACTGTAGAATGTGTGCTTGACCAGGTACACCACCGCCTGGCCCCTCCTTATCTTCTTTATCTTCCTCTTCCCTTTCCCCCTCCTCCTTCCCTTCCTCTTCCTCACTCTCCTCTTCCTCCTTCTCATTTTTCTTTCTGAGAGCTCTGCTCATCTCTGGCTCCCGGTGGTGCTGGGGATTGAACCCGGGACCTCTGTCATATCAGGCATGAAAGTCTTTTGCAGAATCATGATACTGTCTCCCCAGCCCAACCTTTGGATTTCTGATTGGACAGAGCTTCAGGGCAGCAGTGAGTGGGTTTCACCAGACCCCACATCTCTTCCCCAGAGCCTGCCCCATCTCCAGTCTTGGGCTGACCCACAGCCTCCCTGGGGAACCCTCCTTTCCATCCCTCTTGGGAGGACACTCACCATCACCGCCTTCTGATCCATATAGTTATTTCCTGGCACCAGGAGAAACTGGCCACTTCCCAGCACCGTCTTCTTCAGGGGATAGTCCCACATGGTGAAGTTCACCTCCAGGGGCCGCGTGAGGGGTTCTCTAGAGTCAGACTCAGCCTGCAGGTGGATGACTGTGGGACTCCCCACTCTTATGACTCGAGGGGTGACCAGGAGGTACCTTTCAGCAGACAAATAGATGTGTGTGTTGGGAGGGGGAGCAGGGCAGGAGGTCCTGCAGAGGCAGCTCCCTAGCCAGTCCCCCCCCATCCCATCAGACTCACAGTGGCTCAGCATGGACCGGGGGGGACCCTAAGAGGAGCAGAAGAACCCCCAGCAGCCAGGGTACATCCATGGCTGTGGGCAGGTGGTGTGTGTCCTTAGGAAGGTAGGGAACCACAGCTGTCTGTTTGTCCTCGGATCTGTTTATCTTGACCCGTCCAGGCTAAGCTAATATTTAAGCAGCCATGGGGAGGGATTTCCCATAAATCCAGAGTGGGGGGAGGGCTGGGTCACCCCTTCTGTCCAGTCAGCACACCCCCCAGCCCCCCGCAAGAATGAGTAAGAGTCTAGTGCCATGGAGAAGCATCCAGTCCTCCCCCCTTGTCCCCTGGGAGGACCAGCATGACAGGGGATGCCTACAGCCCCCCCCCCCCTTCATCAGCAAGGTGGACAGGTCATGTGGACGGGACTTGGCTCTGAGACATGTTAGAGTTATCACTGGGGCTTGTTTTTTGCATGACTCCATCATTCCTAGTGGTCATTTTTTTCATTTCCTCTAGATAGAAGGGGAGAGTGGGAGAGAGAGAGGGAGGGAGATGCAGAGAGAGGGGGGAGAAAGAAAGAGAGAGGGGGAGAGAGGAAGAGAGGGGGAGAGAGAAAGAGAGAGGGGGAGAGAGGAGGAGAGAAGGGAGGGAGATGCAGAGAGAGGGAGAGAGAGAAAGAGAGATAGAGGGAGAGGGAGAGAGAGAGGGAGGGGGGAGAGGGGGAAGAGAGAGAGGAAAAAGGAGAGGAGAGGGAGAGAAAAAAGGGAGAGAGGGAGAGGGGGAGAGACAGAGCGAAAGGGAGGGGGAGAGGGAGAGAGACAGAGAGACATATGGAAGAGATACTGCAACCGTGATCCACTGCTCATGAAACTTCCCCTTGGCACGGTGGCTGGAGGTTTGAGCCCAGGTCCTTGTGTGTGGCACCACACACGCTCTACCAGGTGCGCCACCTGCTGGGAGGATGCGGAACTGCACGTCTCGGCTGGGGAGGTGACTCTCAAGTATGAGGTCCCGAGTTCAATCTCCGACCTCACAGATGCCAGAGGGGTCCTCTGCTTCTTTCTTTCCTCTTGCTTTCTTTTTGTCTCTCTCTTCCTCTCCCTTTCATTAAGAAATCAATCTTTGAGGGAGAGAGAGAGCGAGCGAGAGAAAGAGAGAGAGATAACTTAAAAAGTGACTTTCGGGGCTGGGTGGTGGTAGACAAGTTACAATGCTCAAAGACCTGGGTTCAAGCTCCCAGTCTCCACCAGTAAGATAGAAATCTTCATGAGTAGTGAATCAGGACTGCCAAGTGTCTCTGTCTCTTTCTCTTTTCCCCCTTTCCCTCTCAAGTGATCTCTATCTCTAGCCAATAAGTAAATTTTTTAAATTAATTTTTTTTATAATTTATTTATTTATTTATTCATGAGAAAGACAGGTAGAGAGAGAAAGAACCAGACATCACTCTGATACATGTGCTGCCGGGGATTGAACTCAGGACCTCATGGCTGAGAATCCAATGCTTTATCCACTGTGCCACATCCCGGACCACTAAATTAAAATTTTTTTTATTAATTTTTAAATTTTTAAAAATATTTACTTATTTTACCTTTTTGTTGCCCTTGTTGTTTTTCATTGTCATTGTAGTAGTTGTTCTCGTTGTTAGGATAGAGAGTAATGGAGAGAGGAGGGGAAGACAGAGAGGGGTAGAGAAAGACAGACACCTGCAGACCTGCTTCACCGCCTGTGAAACGACTCCCCTGCAGGTGGGGAGCCGGGGGCTCCAACCGGGATCCTTACACTGGTCCTTGTGCTTTGCTCCGCGTGTGCTTAACCCGCTGTCCTACCGCCCGACTTCCCCAATAAATAAATTAATTATGAAAAAATATAAAAGATTTTTAAAAGCTTTAAAAAATGACTCTAGAGTCTGAAAAAATAAGAGTAAGAAATCAGTGAGAAGTGAGCACAGCATGGAGTATTGTATCAAAGCAAAGGACTCTGGGGGCTGTGGGGGAGGGAGGTGTGGGAGAGAGAACCCTTGGTGCATAGTGAAATTGGACTCATAGGTGGGCCAGGCATTGGCACACCTGGTTGAGTGCAATCATCACCATACACAAGGACCCAGGTTCAAATCTCCACTCCCTACCAGCAGGGGAGATGCTTCAATAGCGGGGAAGCCGGTCTCTAAGTCTCTCTCTTTAAAATTTTTAAAAAATTATCTTTATTGGGGGAGTCGAGTGGTAGCGCAGTGGGTTAATTGCAGGTGGCGCAAAGTGCAAGGACCGGCAGAAGGATCCCGGTTCGAGCCCTGGCTCCCCACCTGCAGGGGAGTCGCTTCACAGGCGGTGAAGCAGGTCTGCAAGTGTCTGTCTTTCTCTTCCCCTCTCTGTCTTCCCCTCCTCTCTCCATTTCTCTCTGTCCTATCTAATGTTACTTGACGACATCAGTAACAACAACAATAATAACTACAACAACAATAAAAAGACGACAAGGGTAAGAAAAGGGAAAATAAATAAATAAAACTACAAAATTTATCTTTATTGGATAGAGACAGCCAGATATTGAGAGGGAAGGGGGAGACAGAAAGACAGAGAGACACCTGCAGCCCTGCTTTACTACTTGTGAAGCTTTCCCCCTGCAGATGGGGACAAGGGGCTTGAACCCGAGTCTTTGTGTACTGTGACATTCGCTTAACTAGGTGCACCACCACCTGGCCCCTTGCAGATGTCTCTCATTCTCTCTCCCTCTCTGTCTCTCTCTCTCCCCTCTCAATTTCTCTCTGTCTTATCAAAAATAATAGGAAAAAAAGGGGGGGAATTATGGCCTCTGGGGGCAGTGCAGGCATATTCGTGGTGCAGGCACTGAACCCAGCGATAACCCTGGTGGCAATAAAAAAAAAAAGGAAGGGGCACCCAGTGGCAGTGCACCCGGTTTAGCACACACATGACCGTGCACAAGGACCCAGGTTTGAACCCCTGGTCCCCACCTGTAGGGGGAAGGTTCACGAGTGGTGAAACAGGTCTCCGTTCTGTCTCAATTTCTCTGTTAATAAATAAAGATTTAAATGAAAACAAGAAAATTGAAGAAAAAGAAAAAGGAAAGGAAGAGGGCCAGGCGGTGGTGCACCTGGTTAAGTGCTCACATTACAGTGCGCAAGGACCCAGGTTCAAGCCCTTGGTCCCCACCTGCAGGGGGAAAGCTTCACAAGTGGTGAAGCAGGGCTGTACGTCTCTCTCTCTGTCTCCCCCTCCTCTCTCAGTTTTCTGTCTCTATCCAATATTAAAATAAATATATTAAGAAGAAGGTGGGGGCCAGGTGTTGGTACACCATGTTAAGCACTTATAGTACAAAGCACAAGGGAGCCCATGGAGGGTGGGCAGGGCTGTGGGGTCTCTCCTCTCTCAGCACCATGCACAGCACCCAGGGAGCCCCATGGAGGGTGGACAGGGCTGTGGGGTCTCTCCTCTCTCAGCACCATGCACAGCACCCAGGGAGCCCCATGGAGGGTGGGCAGGGCTGTGGGGTCTCTCCTCTCTCAGCACCATGCACAGCACCCAGGGAGCCCATGGAGGGTGGGCAGGGCTGTGGGGTCTCTCCTCTCTCAGCACCATGGACAGCACCCAGGGAGCCCATGGAGGGTGGGCAGGGCTGTGGGGTCTCTCCTCTCTCACCACCATGCACAGCACCCAGGGAGCCCCATGGAGGGTGGGCAGGGCTGTGGGGTCTCTCCTCTCTCAGCACCAGGCACAGCACCCAGGGAGCCCATGGAGTGTGGGCAGGGCTGTGGGGTCTCTCCTCTCTCAGCTCCATGCACAGCACCCAGGGAGTCCCATGGAGGGCTTTCTGTTGCTCTGCCTCTCTGTCTCTATTTTTGCAAAACAAGATAAAAGGATTAAGCTGCAGTGACGCAGCAGGTTAAGCGCACGTGGCGCAAAGCATAAGGACCAGCGTAAGGATCCCAGTTCAAGGGCCCCCCACCTGCAGGAGAGTCGCTTCACAGGTGGTGAAGCAGGTCTGTAGGTGTCTGTCCTCTCCCCCTCTCTGTCTTCCCCTCCTCTCTCCATTTCTCTCTGTGCTATCCAACAACAACAATGGGAAAAAAGGCTTCCGGGAGCAGTGGATTCGTAGTGCAGACACTGAGCCCCAGCAATAACCCTGGAGGAAAAAAAAAGAAAAGAAAAGAAATCATATGCATGTGTCAGCGGCTATACTGTCAACCATGAATCTCCTGAATAAAAATGATAAAAGAGAATAAGCAAATGAAAGTAATCTGTCTCAAAGTAAACAGCCAATTTAGGCCGGAAATAATCAATATAATAAACAGTCAATAATCAATATAATAAGGCCGTAAAAAGAAAACCACTCCTCGTAGATTAAATAACAGAGTGAAATTGTAACACGCTTGCCAGTGATGCTCAGAACAGACCCCCTTGCTGGCCTCAACCCGCTGCCCCCAGCCTGCCCGGCTCTGCCTTCCTGCCTCGTGGGACAGAATTTTCCTCTCTCTCAATTGACCCCTTTGTCTATTGTCCCTTAACTGCAAGTCCCCTGATCTCTGGGTGTTGTCTGCTGCTGGGAAATTATACATCTGTAGCCAGGAGAGGAAAAAGGAAGTCTTTTCTGGCTTGAAACATTTCTGGAAGAAGGCTTTCTCTGTCTCGAAATCATTCTCGCTGCATTTGAAAATACCTATAAAGAAAATGGCCAGGGACTCGGAGGTCACACAGGCTCCTAGGCTAAATATGAATATACACAGGCCCTGGGTCAGATCAAGGGGGTCAACAGTTAATGGTATTTATATACTTTTTTAAAAGTTTGAGAGCCACCCTCTGCCCTAATCCAGCTTTCTAGCTCTATACTCCACTCTGACACCATCTTCCCAGACAATATATTTTTTATTTTTATTTTTTTAATTTTTAGTTATAGAAAGGAAACATTGACAAAAACCATAGGATAAGAAGGGTACAACTTCACACAATTCCCACCACTAGAACTCCATATCCCATCCCCTCCCCTGATAGTTTTCCTATTCTTTGCCCCTCTGGGAGTATGGACCTAGGGTCATTATGGGGTGCAGAAGGTGGGAGGTCCAGCAGACAATATTTTTAGCTCCCTTGGCATGTTAGCTGTCGGAGTCAGGCAAAAATTACTAAAGTCATGGGATCCTTGGAACATATCTGAAATAGACTTCCTAGCTTCTTCCCACCCTAAGATCCCTATTCTCATCTGCTCTATTCCTACTTTTTGGTTCCTGTTTATTAAGCATTTTGTCCTGATTTATATCTTACTGCCTTTTAGCTACCAGGTTCCAGATGCTACCATGAGGCCAACCTGAATTCCCTGGGCAGACGACCTCACCAATGTGTCCTGGAACCTCACCTCTCCAGAGCCCTGGCCCCATTAGGGAAAGATAGAAACAGGCTGGGGATGTGGATCAACCTGGCAATGCCCATGTCCATTGGAGAAGCAATGACAGATGCCAGAACTCCCACCTTTTGCTCCCTATAAAGAATTTTGATCCTTGGGGGGCCAGGCGGTGGTGCTCCTGGCTAAGTGCACACATTACAGTGCATAAGGACCCAGGTTCAAGCCCCCTGGGCCTCACCTGCAGGGGGAAAGCTTCATGAGTGGTGAAGCAGGGCTGCAGGTGTCTCTGTTTCTATCCCTCTCTATCTCCCTTTCCCCTCTCAATTTCTCTGTCTCTATCCAATAATAAATAAATAAATAAATAATTTTGATCCACACTCTCAGTGGTGGAGAAATGTTAAGAGAAGACAACCAGAGAGCTCTGACCTCCAATTCCATCAGGACCCAGAGAGAGAAGAGGAAAAAACGGACACTCAGAAGTAGTAACAGGTGTAAGCGTGACTTGGAAAGGAAGAGAAGGCAGGACCATTGAAAAAGTGATCTCGGGAGTCGGGCGGTAGTGCAGCGGGTTAAGCACATGTGACGCAAAGCACAAGGACCAGCGTAAGGATCCTGGTTCGAGCCCCTGGCTCCCCACCTGCAGGGGAGTTGCTTTGCAGACGGTGAAGCTGGTCTGCAAGTGTCTGTCTTTCTCTCTTCCTCTCTGTCTTCCTCTTCTCTCTGTCCTATTCAACAATGACAACAACAATAATAACTACAACAATAAAACAAGGGCAACAAAAGGGAATACATAAATAAATATTATAAAAAAAACAAAAAGTGATCTCTATTTTTTTATATGAACAGAGAGAAATTGAGAGGGCAGGAGGAGATAGAGAGGGAGAGAGACAAAGAGACACTTTCAGCACTGCTTCACCACTTGTAAAGCTTTCCTGTTGCAGGTGGGGGTGAGGGGCTTGAACCCAGGTCCTTATGCACAGTAACGTGAGCACTTAACCAAGTGCACCACTGCCTGGCCCATTTATCTTTTTTGATAGAGCAAGGGAGACATCTTCAGTCCTGCTCTATTATTCATGAAGCTTCTCCCTTGCAGGTGGGGACTCAGGGCTTGAACCTAGGTCCTTGAACATGGTGAAATGTATACTCTATCACCACCTGACTGCTTTATTTAATTTTTTTTTTTTGTCTCCAGGGTTATCTCTGGGACTTGGTGCCAGCATTATGAATCCACTGCTCCTGGAGGCTATTTTTCCCATTTTGTTGCCCTTGTTGTTGTTGTTATTGTTGTTATAGCGGTTGTTGTTCTTCTTGGATAAGACTGAGAGAAACAGAGAGAGGAAGGGAAGACAGAGAGGGGGAGAGAAAGATAGACACCTGCAGACCTGCTTCACTGCCTGTGAAGCGACTCCCCTGCAGGTGGGGAGCTGGGGGCTCGAACCAGGATTTTATTATTATTATTATTATTTATTTATTTCCCTTTTGTTGCCCTTGTTATTTCTTTTTTTTTCTTCTTTACTCTGTTATCTTCCCCAGCTCCCTCCATCCCCAACCCTTGTTGTTTCTATTGTTGTAGTTATTATTGTTGTTGATGTCATTTGTTGTTGGATAGGACAGAGAGAAATGGAGAGAGGAGGGGAAGACAGAGAGGAGGAGAGAAAGACAGACACCTGCAGACCTGCTTCACCGCCTGTGAAGCGACTCCCCTGCAGGTGGGGAGCCGGAGTTCGAACCGGGTCCTTATGCCGGTCCTTGTGCTTTGCGCCACCTGCGCTTATCCCACTGCGCTACAGCCCGACTCCCTGCTTTATATCTTAATGATTTTTCAGCCACCAAATTGCAGATGCTACCATGACACCAACCTGACTTCCCTGGGCAGATGACCTCACCCATGTGTCCTGGAGCCTCCCATCCTCAGAGTCCTGCCCCACTAGGGAAAAGACAGAAACAGGCTGAGGGTATGGATCCACCTGCCAACACCCATGTCCAGTGGAGAAGCAATTACAGAAGCTAAACCTTCCACTTTCTGCACTCCATAAGGATCCTGGGCCCATGCTCCCAGAGGGATAAAGAATAGGAAAGCTTCCAATGGAAGGAATGGGATGCAGAACTCTGGTGGTGGGAATTGTACCCCTTTTATCCCACCATCTTGTCTATCATTATTAAATCACTAATAAAATAATTAAATAAAAACTACATTCAGATTTAAAAAAAAAAAAAAGAAAAAAGTCGAATGCAGGAGGTCGCGGGCGGCCACCAGGGGGCGTGCTAGAGTCTCGGGTCTCCGGCAGGCGCGCCCGCCCCCGCCCGCAGGAATCTTGGCGGCCGGCCCAGCACAGCTGCTGAGGCTGCGAGGCCTGGGCGGGGTACAGGAGGTGGGGAGGCCTGAGGCCTGGCAGGGAAGCCTTGGCTGGCTGGCTCCTCTTCCAACCCAGGGCTTCCTGGGAAAGGCTGGGCAGGACCCAAGAGGCCGGGAATCCTACCAACAGCCAGATTGCAACGAATCGTTTATTAATTGAACTCTTTTAGGACCTCAAGATTTATTTTAACGATTAACACTGATAGCAACAAGACCGTCCAAGGGGGCTCAAGTGAATGATGGATCAGTTTATGATTTCATGCAGCCAGGGCTCATTAATAATTCACCCAAACCATTTATTATTAGCTATGCAAAGGTAGAATTGAGAACCAGGGGACTGGGGAGACAGCATTATGGTTCTGCAAAAACAGATTTTTATTTTTATACCTGAGGTATCAAAGGTCCCAAGTTCAATCCCCAGCAGCACCAGAAGCCAGAGCTGAGTAGGGTTCTGGCAGAAACTAACACACTCAAACAAACACCAAAAACAAACACACAAAAAAAAACCCTCAAACCACTGTGGTTTATTTTCTTGGTCACTGGGCAGGTAAAAAGAAATCAGTCAGGAAAGGGGGAGATTGTGTAGTGGTTACACACCAGATTTATACATTAAGGAGACCCCAGAGGTCCCAGGTTCAATTCTCAGCAGTATTAGAAGTCAGAGCTGAGCAGGGCTCTGGTTCTGATTCTGTCTCTCATTAAAATAAAATAAAATAAAATAAATCTTCATTTGACTTGAGCACTTCTCAACTCTGGCTTATGGTGGTGCTTGGGATTGAATCTCAGAGCTTTGGGCATGAGAGAGAGAGAGAAAGAGAGAGAGAGTGATCCAGAGAGAGGCCAAAGCCTTGACTGATGGTGGTGCTGGGGATTGAACTTGGGACGTCAGAAACTCAGGCAGGAAAGTCTTTTGCAGAACCATTACCCCCAGCTCTCAACCAATCTTAATCATTTTTTTCTTTTTCTTTTCTTTTCTTTTTTCCTTTTTGCCTCCAGGGTTATTGCTGAGGCTTGGTGACGGCACTACAAATCCAATGCAGCCATCCCCTCCCCCCCCCCAGTTTATTTGATAGGAGAGAGAGAAATTAAGAGAGAAGGGGGCGATAGAGAGGGAGAGAGACAGAGAGACACCTGCAGCCCTGCTTCTCCGCTTGTGAAGCTTTACCTCTGCAGGGGAAGCTGGGGGCTTGAACTTGGATCCTTGCCCAAGTCCTTGCTCTTCATACTGTGTGCACTTAACCGGGTGTGTGCCATTGCCTGACCCCCAATCAATCTTCTTTATTATAAACATTTATTTATTAATGAGAGACAAGGAGGGAGAGAGCATCATTCTGGTACTTGGCAATGCTGTGTATTGAACTCAGGACCTCACAACTGTGAGTCCAGTGTTCTTTTTTAAAAATATTTATTTATTTTCCCTTTTGTTGCCCTTGTTGTTTAACATTGTGAAGCAGGTCTGCAGGCTCCCCACCTGCAGGCAGTGAAGCAGGTCTGTCTTTCTCTCCCCCTCTCTGTCTTCCCCTCCTCTCTCCATTTCTCTCTGTCCTATCCAACAACGAACGACATCAACAATAACAATAATAACCACAACAAGGCTACAACAGCAAGGGCAACAAAAGGGGGGGGGGGAAATGGCCTCCAGGAGCGGTGGATTCATGGTGCAGGCACCGAGCCCAGCAATAACTCTGGAGGCAAAAAAAAAAAAAGACCACCAAAATAAATAGATAAATAAATAAGTATCTAAGGGAGACCAGGAAGTGGCCCACCTCCTAGAGGGCACACGGACCTGGGTTCAAGCCCCTAGTTCTCACTTGCAAGGGTGAAGCTTCATGAGCAATGGAGCAGGGCTGCTGGTATGTCTCCTTCTCTCTTCCCTTTCTTCCTTCCTCTCTGTCACAAAAGAAACAACAAAAAGGAATAATAATAATAAAAGGCCACCAGGAATGATGGAGTCCTTATTCAGAGATAACCCTGGTAGCAATAACAAAACAAAACAATACAAACAAGCAATAAAGCCCTAAGGACCATGACGCTAACCTGACTTCCTTGGGCTGACAACCTCACCAATATGTCCTAGAACTCTCCTCTCCAGACCCTGCCCCACCAGGGAAAGAGAAATAGGCTGGTGGTATGGGTGGACCTGCCAACACCCATGTTCACTGGAGAAGAAATTCCACCTTCTGCACCCCATAATGATCCTGGGTCCATACTTCCAGAAGGATAAAGAATAGGAAGTCTTCCAATGGAAGGGATGTGGTGTGGAGCTCTGGTGGTGGGAGTTGTGTGGAATTGTACCCCTTTTACCTTATGGTTTTGTCGATCATTATTAAATCAATAACAATAAAAAAGAGTAAAAGTATCAACATTTGGTTGGAAATAGTCAGAGGTGTAGGTGTGACTTAGAAAGGAAGAGAAGTCAGGACCAGAGGAAAAAATGGGCAAGAATATAGATGATAGATAGACAGGTAGATAATTATAGAAATAATAGACATCCCATATCTGTGACCTTGGGAGAAGCACTGCAGTTTCCAATGGAGGGAATGGGGACACAGAACTCTGGTGGTGGGAACAGAGTGGAATTTTACCTCTGTCACTTTATAATTGTGTGAACCAATATAAAATCACTATTATTAATAAGAAATAAACAGTCCAATTGAAAGATATGGTCAGAATGCCTATAGAAAAATGAAATAGGGAGTTGGGCGGTAGTGCAGCGGGCTAAGTGAACATCACACGAAGTGCAAGAACCAGCTTAAGGATCCCGGTTTGAGCCCCCAGCTCCCCACCTGCAGGGGAGTCGCTTCACAGGTGGTGAAGTAGGTCTGCAGGTGTCTGTCTTTCTCTCCTCCTCTCTGTCTTCCCCTCCTCTCTCTATTTCTCTCTGTCCTATCCAACAACGACGACATCAATAACAACAACAAGAAAACAACAAGGGCTACAAAAGGGAATAAATAAATAAATATTAAAAAAAGAATAAAAAACTTCTCCTTAAAACAAAAAGAGAAAAATGAAATACAAGGGGGCTGGGAGGTGGTTGAGCACACACATTACAGTGCGCAAGGACCTGGGTTCAAGCCCCTGGTCCCCACCTGCAGGGGGAAAGTTTTGCGAGTGGTGAAGAAGGGCTGCAGGTGTCTCTCTGTCTGTCTCCCTCTCTATTTCCCCATTCCCTCTCAATTTCTGGCTGTCTCTATCCAATACATAAAGATTAGAAGAAGAAGAAGGAGGAGGAGGAGAAGGAGGAGGAGGAGGAGGAGAAGGAGAAGAAGAAAAATGAAATAGAAAACACCCTCTTATCTATGAAAATCTCCTGGTTTTGCTTGTAGAAAAACCCACATTAAGGGCTGGTGACATAGTTCACCTGGACAGTGTGCTACTTTGACATGTACATGACCCGGGTTTGAGCCCAGACCCCCACCACATTGGAGGAACCTTCAGGGCTGTGACATCTCTCTCTCTCTCTCTCTCTCTCTCTCTCTCTTAAAAAACAGACATTCATATGATGAGAGCAACATAATATAATGATTATTATTATTATTACTCTTTAAACTTGGTGACGGTTGGGAAGTCATTACTGTCGGCATTCTGGCGGGGTGATCTCCAGCAAGAAGGACCCCTGGCCGGCTCTTTTTCGCTCGCTCAAGAGATGACACGAAGCAAAGACACCGGGGAGAAATGATGTGCTCTCAAATCTAATTTATTAGCAGGTGGGCATGAGTTTAAATAGAAAACCAAACAAAGAACATATTTCAAACATGTCAGGACTTACAGGTTTCTTAAAGGGCAGCTTGCTCCTATGGTAGGGGGCTGGTATGACAGGAATTGATGAGCTACATAAAGATCAAGACAATTATTCTCCATGATGCAAGCAACTTAATTATCCAAAGGTATTTGAGAGAAACATAGGTGTTAAGTCAGCAGGGTGAGATAGAGTAAAGATAAACAGAGCATGGTAGGTATCAAAGCTATAAGGAAATAAAGTTTGGTGCTTCACTGACTGTTGTCAGAGAGGTGTGTGATGGAGTATGCTTTCTCTAGTGATCAAAAGTGGGGTGGTTGTGTGAACTCTGGGTGACTATGTGAACTTTGAATGAACCGTAAGGCAGGCCGGCCATGTGGCCTGCAGTTAATGGAGAGAGGTATTGAAGTTTCTGTGTGCTTGAGAGTCAAGCAGGGAAGAAATCAGTCTGAGAGATGGTTTTTCCCCTTTGCTCACCTCGGTTGAGAGAGACTCACAAGAGAGTATCTTCTCAGACCTCCATCCAAGGATGAGGGGAGTTCTCCCTAAACTCTATCAAGTTTACACATAGCCCCAACACATGACAACAGGGTGGGGAAGTGATCACAGAAACATATGGACTTGACACCCGCCCCCCTGCAGCCAAGCTCCGTTGGATAATATTCATAAAAATGACATATGCACTCTTCCTTGGGCCAAGTCCTCCCCTGACGGAGCTCTCACACATGTGTGAAGGAATGATGTATGCCCGAAGGTGAGTCATTGCGGTTGTCTGTGTCAAGAACCAGAGTTTGGAGAGAGCCCAGAGGCCCACCTCCCCTTGGGATGGGGCTGGTTGGACAAATGGTCATTCACAGAAGAGCATGTTGTTGAAGCGAAAGCATGTTGCCCTTGTCGCTTTTTAATTGTTTTTGTAGTTATTATTATTGTTGTTGTTGTTGATGTCATCGTTGTTGGATAGGACAGAGAGAAATGCAGAGAGGAGGGGAAGAGACAGAGAGGGGCAGAGAAAGACAGACACCTGCAGACCTGCTTCACCGCCTGTGAAGCGACTCCCCTGCAGTGGGGAGTCGGGGGCTCGAACCGGGATCCTTATGCCGGTCCTTGTGCTTTGTGCCACCTGCGCTTAACCCGCTGCGCTACAATCCTACTCCTTGAGTGTGCTGTTCTTTGTGGAAAACAGAAAGAGAGAAAGAAAGAAGAGAGAGAGGTGGAGGGGGAGGCATTGCATTTATTTAAAAAAAAAAAAAAAGAGTGATCCGGGAGGTGGTGCAGTGGATAGAGCACCAAATTCTTGACCATGAGGTCCCAAGTTCAATCCCTGGCAGCACAGGTTCCAGAGTGATATCTGGTTCTTTCTCTCCCTCCTATTTTTCTAGTGAATAAATAAATTCTTAAAAAAAGATTAGTGAGAGAGATGAGGAGAGAGAATGCATCTCATTTTTAAAAAGATGCATTTCTTTATGAGAGAGAGAGAGAGAATATGAATCATAGCATCTCTCTGGTGCATGTGGTCTCAGGGACTGAAGAACAGGACTGAAGTTCCAACATAGGTGTTGAGTGTGTTGCTTTTTTGTGTGTGTGGAAGAGAGAGAGACAGAGAGAGAGAGAGAGAGAGGATGTACTGAAATTAAAAAAAATCTATTAATGAGAAAGGTGGAAGAGAGGATGCATTCCAGTTTTAAAAGATATATTTATTTATTAATGAGAAACACAGAGAGGGGGGGGAGAGAGGATACATTACATTAAGAAGACTGAGAGGTGAGGAGAGAGGATGCATTCCATTTTTTAAAAATGTCTATTTATTGGGGCCAGGTGGTGGTACACCTGGTTGAGCATACATATTACAATGCTCAAGGACCCAGGTTCAAGCCCCTGGTCTCCAGCTGCAAGGGGAAAGTTTTGCGAGTGGTGAAACAGGGCTGCAGGTCTCTCTCTCTGTGTCTCTCTCCCTTCTTATCACCCCCTTCCCTCAAAATTTCTGGCTGTCTCTATCCAATAAATAAATAAAGGTTTCAAAATGTCTATTTATTGATAAGAGAGAGAGGGAGAAGAGAGGAGGGTCACGTGCAGAGGATGTGTTGCATTTTTAAAAAGATCTATTAGTGATAATCTATTAGTGATAATTAGTGAAAGATGGAGAGGGTGCATCTCATTTTAAAAAAAGATTTATTTATTTATTAATGAGAGAGAGAGAGAGAGAGAGAGAGAGAGAGAGAAGATGAATCAGAGCATCTCTCTGGTGTATGTTGTCCCAGGGATTAAAGGACAGGACTAAATTCCAACATAAGTGTTGAGTGTGTTCCTTATTGTGGAAAAGTGTGTGTGTGTGTGTGTGTGTGTAGAGAGAGAGAGAGAAAGAGAGAGAGAGAGAGAGAGAGCACTGAATAGTTTTAAAAAGATCTAGCAATGTGAGAGATAGGGAAAGAATATATATTCCATTTTTTATTTTTTGTTATTTAAATTAAAAATTTTTTTTATTTAAAAAAATTTTTTTGCCTCCAGGGTTATTGCTGGGGCTCAGTGCCTGCACCATGAATCCACTGCTCCTGGAGGCCATTCCCCCCTTTTGTTGCCCTTGTTGTGGTTATTATTGTTGTTGATGATGTCATTTGTTGTTGGATAGGACAGAGAGAAATGGAGAGGAGAGGGGAAGACAGAGAGAGGGGAGAGAAAGACAGACACCTGCAGACCTGCTTCACTGGAAGCGACTCCCCTGCAGGTGGGGAGCCAGGGCTCGAACTGGGATCCTCTTGCCGGTCCTTGTGCTTTGCGTCACGTGCGTTAAACCGGCTGCACTACTGCCCAGCTCCCTATATTCCATTTTTAAATGATCTATTTATGAGAGAGAGAAGACAGAGAGGGGCAGAGAAAGATAGACACCTGCAGACCTGCTTGACGACCTGTGAAGAGACCCTCCCCTCCCCCCCGCAGGTGGGGAGCCGGGGGCTTGAACTGGGATCCTTACACTGGTGGCTTTGTGCTATGTGCGCTTAACCCACTGCCCCACTACCGCCTGGCCCCTCTCGCTCTTCATCTGGTGGCCCCTATCCAATAAATAAATAAAGATAATAAAAATATTTAAAAAGAGAGAGAGGAGAGACCCCACAGCACTGCCCCACCCCTGGTGAAACTTCCCCTCCTCCCCCTGAGTGGTGTTCTCATGTGATGGCCGGGGGTGGGGGGCTGGAAGCCGGGTCCTGGAACCCAGTAACACGCCTGCCTTACAGGATGTGCTGTCTGACCAAATGGGGGAGAAAGATTGTGTGTGTGCGTGTGCGTGTGTGTAGGGGCGGGGGTCCAGATCTCTTTTCTATTCTCAGGCCAAGATACAGTGAGTCCCAAGGTGGAGGGAAGGCAGCAGCACCTCTTTCACAATAACGATAGACAAACGGCCACCTCCTCCGGGAAGCCTCTCTGGCTTGCCCAGACACAGCTCCAGCTCTGCCCCTGATTTCTCAGTCCTTGATTTTTTAAAAATTTCTTCTGTTGAAGTCCTTGGGTTAGATGAGGTGGTGGTGGTGGTGGTGGGGAACTCTCTGGGGTCCCCTCTTTCAGTGTCGAGCCACTGGGTAGGTCGTGAGTGATGTGCAGAGATGAGGTGGGCGTGGACAGAGGAGGGATTGTGGCGGGGCACAGGGGCCCCGGGCCCTGTTCACCCAGGCTGCACCCGGGAGCCCAGGCAGCTGCAGGCTAAGCACCTCAGGCCCAGGCTGAGCAGGCGTGGCCAGCGGAAGAGCAGGCAGTGGGCCGTGTGCACGTATAGGCTTCCGGAGGCATCCAGGGCCTTGAGTGCCGACATCAGCCTATAGCGCATGTTGGTCTGGCAGCGCAGGGGAGGCCTGGCAGCACCGATGACCTTCACTATGGCCTATGGAAGTGTAGCCCTGAGCTCCTGGGAGGCGGAGGGAGGGTCTCCCGGGCCCTGAATCCAGGGCTGGGGACTCCCCCCACCCCTTGGCACGCACACCTGGGCTCCCCCTTCCATTCTACTCACCTGGGCCACCTGGCCTGGACTCTGGCCCACCGAGGTGAAGAGCTGTCTGGATGCAGGCAGGTAACAGTCCCGGAAGAAATGCAGGGTCTCGGGATCAGTGCCCAGGAACTCGGTGCTGGCCACTTGTTCCAGAATCTTCTTCTCAAACTCGGTGACCACTGGGCCTGGCTCGACCAGGGAGATGCTGGTGGAAGTGGCGGCGGTCGGGGAGGGAGACAAGGAGAAGAGAGTTGAGAGAAGAGAGAGAAGGGGGAGAGAGAGGGAGAGGGAGAAGGAAAGAGAGGGGGAGAGAGAAAGGGAGAGAAAGGAGAGAGAGACACCACAGCACCATCCCACAATCCATGCTGGTGCTGGAACCCAGGACCCCAGGTCTTGAAGGACTGTGCCTTACTCACTGAGCTATCTCTTGGCCCCTCCTGCCCCACTAGGGTTTCTTTTCTGTCTCTCCCCTTTTCTTCTCTTTTTTTTCTTTTCTTTTCCTCTCCTTTCTTTTTGCCTCCAGGGTTATTGCTGGGGTTCAGTGCCTGCACTACAAATCCACTACTCCTGGAGGCCATGTTTTTCACTTTTGTTGACCTTGTTGTTTATTGGTGCTATTATTACTGTCATCATCATTGTTGGACAGGACAGAGAGAAATGGAGAGAGGAGGGGAAGACAGAGAGGGCGAGAGAAAGACAGACACCTGCAGACCTGCTTCACCGCCTGTGAAATGACTCCCCCTGCAGGTGGGGAGCCGGGAGCTTGAACTGGGATCCTTATGCCGGTCCTTGAACTTTGTGCCACCTGCGCTTAACTCTCTGCTCTACCGCCTGTCCCCCCTGCCTCTCCCCTTTCATTCCCACCAGTTCATCTCCATTTCAGTCATCCCCCCACCTCCTCCACTCTCCCCCGGTCTTCCTGCTCCCCTTCCCTGCCTCCCACTCCCTCCCTCAGCCCCAGAGGCATCTCACTGGATGTTGAACTGGAGCAGCTGAATAGCCAGGCTCTCGAAGAAGCCCTCCAGCGCGAACTTGGAGGCTGAGTAGACTTCATTAAACATGACCCCTGAGAGAACCAGAGAACCCCTTGGTGGGCACAGAGCGATGGGTGTCACTCAACTAGGTGAGTTATTTCCCAGCTAGGGTCAATAAATCTTTGCAAAAAGATAAATATAAATGTGTGTGTGTGTGTAGCAGGGATAAGTAGCATAATGGTTCTGCAAAGTGACTCTCCAAAGTCACCGGTTCAGTTCCCCTGCACCACCAGAAGCCAGAGCTGAGTAGGGCTCTGGGTGTGTGTGGGGGGACTGGGATGAGGGCTGGGGAAACAGCATATCTGCAGGGGGGGGGGTAGATAGCATAATGGTTATGCAAAGAGATTCTCATGCCTGAGGCACTGAAATCCCAGGTTCAACTCCCTACCCCCACCCCCACACCACCATAAGCCAGAGTTGAGCAGTGTTCTGGTTAAAAAAAAAAACAAAAAACAAACAAAAAACAGCATATCTGCAGCTATGCAAAAAGACTCTCCTGCCCGAGGCTCTGAGGCCCCAGGTTCAATTTCCAGCACCACTACCAGCCAGAGCTGAGCAGAGCTCTGGTTATTGAGAAAGAGGAGGAAGAAGAAAAGGAAGAGGATGGGGAGGGATAGAAGGAGGAGAAGGAGAAATAGAAGAAGGGAGAAAGGAGGATGTAAAAAAAATAGAAGGAAAGAAGGAGAAAGAGGAGGTGAAGACGGAGGAGGTGAAGGAGAAGGGAAGAGAAAGGAGGAGAAGGAAAAAGTAGCACAAGGAAGAAGAACAGAAGGAGGAGGAGAGAAGAAAGAGGAGAAGGGGGGACTGGGTGGTGGCACACCTGGTTGAGCGCACATTACAGTGCACAAGGACCCAGGTTCAAGTCCCTGGTCCCCACCTGCAGAGGGGAAGCTTCACAAGTGGTGAAGCAGGGCTGTAGGTCTCTCTCTCTCTCCCTCTCTCCCTCTCTCTTTCTGTCTCTATCTTCCCCCTCCTTTCAATTTCTGGCTGTCTCCATCCAATAGATAAAGAGAATATGAATTGTGGAGAAAAAAAAAAAGAGGAGGAGAAGGAAAAGGCGAGAGAAAGGAGGAGTAGGAGAAGAAGAAGGATGAGGAGAAGGAGAAATAGAAGAAAGAGAAGGGGAGGAAGAAGGAGAAGAAGGAAGGAGAAGGAGAAGAAAGAAGGAAAGGAGGAGGAGAAAGAGAGGGAAGAGGAGGAAAAGGAGGAGGGGGAAGAGAGGGAGAGGAGGAGGAGGAGGAGGGTTGGTGCTGCTGGTGTGTGACTGGCCATTGGCCACTTACAGCCCAGTCATGCCAGCCCTGCACCACTGCAGACATAACCAATGGATCCCGGATATTTTCCCCCTTCTGAGCTCAAGCTCTATGGTCAGCACAGGCTGGGGAGGAGGGGATGACACCAACTTCTAGCCTCACCAGCCCTCCTTCTTGGGAGGTCTTTCTGGGAGGGGGGTTCAGGCGGGTCCCCAGGACTCACCCTGCAGCCCCATGACACTGCTGACCACCACAATGTGGCCCCTTCGTCTCCTCTTCATGCTGGGGAGGACGGCTTTCACCAGGCGCACAGCCCCAAAGACATTGGTGTTGAAGATATCCTGCATGGTCTGGAGGCTGAGCCCCTCCAGGGGCCCCACCAGGCCCACTCCAGCATTATTCACTAAGCAAGGAGGGGGTGGAAAGTTAGAGTGTACCCCTTAGTCTCCCCCAAACCTTACGATCTCACCTTATTTTTCTCTAGAACTGATGGGAGAGGGTCTGGTACATGCAGGACCTCACGGCTCTGGGTTGATTTCTTATTGGGAGAGAGCTTCCTCCAGTGCTGGAGTTGTTCCCCATGTGGTGTCAGGGCAGGCAACCTGTTCGATGACCAGTCTCTCTCTCTCTCTTCTCTCTCTCTCTTTCTCTCTCTTGCTTCTAGGGCTATTGCTGGGGTTCAGTGCCGGCACTATGAATCCACAGCTCCTGGCAGTCACTTTTTTCAATTTTATTGGATAGGACAGAAACTGAGAGAGGAGGGAGAGATAGAGAGAAAAAGAGCAAGAGACAACTGCAGAACTGCTTCACCACTTGTGAAGCATCGCCACTGAAGGTGGGGAGCCAGAGTCTCAAACCAGGATCCTTGTGCGGGTCCTTGTGCTTAGTACTATGTGTGCTTAACTTGGTACATACACCACCACCTGCCCTCCTTCCCGTCCCCATGACCAGTCTCTCCAGCCTGCTGGTGTTACTCTCCCAGGCAGTCTGGCTGAATCATCCCTTCCCACTCAAAAGTTCCGGGATAAACCAGGGTATCTTGGGAGAGCGAGAAAGGAATTTTGATGATTTTTACAATTATTATTATTATTTTGTTTGTAGTGCTGAGGTCTGGCACACACATTTTGCAACTGCTGCTGATCGACTTTTTCCTTTTTTTGATGAGAGAGAGAGAGAGAGAGACCACATAATCTTTTTACTATTTAGGCAACTTCTCCTGGAGCCCTGTGGTGCTCCCATGCTGTGCTGGGGCTTGAACTTACTTCCTCTTGCATAGCGAGGCATGCACTCTATGGGGTGAGCTATCTCTCAGTCCATGGTGCTCTCTAAGCATCACTTAGCATTAGTTATAGAAGACCTTGAGCCCTGGAGGGTGGGATGGGGGATGTGGGGAAGTAAAGCTGGGAACAGCCTCCCCCTTGGATCCCCACAAATGATTTAAACTCTGAACCCACATAACATCCAAATGGCCACACCCTCCTCTGAGGAAGGCTCTTTGGAGACCATGAGTTACTTCATCACGCTCTCTCCCCTGAATGATTCATTGAGTTAATTTTTCCTACCACGTACGGCTCTTTCCATATGTGAGATGTTTAGTCAATAGAACCCGCCCCTATCATTTGTGTCTCTGTTCCTCCTCTGTCTCTAGTCCTCTTTCTATCTCTCCTTTCTCTTTTCCTCTTTATCTTCCTCTTCCTCTTCTTTTTTTGTGCCCCCCTCCCAGTGTCATCTCTAGGGCTTACTGTTCCCAGTGGTCATATTTTTTTCTTTCTGGTTTTTTTTATTAATAGTGTGAGAGGCAGAGAAATGAAGAGCGACATTGGTAACACTGTTTCATCACTCCTGAAACTTCCTCCCTGTAGGTGGGAACTAGGGACATGAACCCAGGTCTCCAAGCTCCCTCCCTTTCACCTTCCTTTCATTCCTTTTCTCGTTCCTTATTTTGTTTCGTCCTTACATTTTTTTCCTTCTTGTTATCACCAAGACTTTACTGCTGCTGACTGACCTTTGAAAATATATAAAGAAAGAGAGAGAGAAGAGAGAAGAAACGAGTGAGAGAAAGCAAGCGAGAGAAGGCATGAGAGAAAGAGTGAGAGAGAGAAGAGAGAGTAAGCGAGAGAAAGCATGAGAGAAAGAGAGAGAGAGAGAGATTACGACACCAAAACTTCCCCCAGTTGTTGGGGCCAGGCTAGAACTTGACTCATGTGTACCACCAAGCAGACCTTTCTCTCTGTCTCTGTTTTTCTCTCTCTCCTGCTATTATATCTAGTGTGGGAAATACCATAGCCCTTGGACAACTTTTTTATTCCCATTATTTCAGAGAGAGAGAGAGATAGAGATAGAGAGAGATATATCACAGAATCACTCCACTATTATGATGCTGGGGTTCAAATGCAGAACCTCATGCATAATAAGACATACACTCTACCAGGGAAACTACCTCAGAGCCCTCTCTCTTCTTTATGTACCCCTAATATATGGATCCAGTTCCCAGGGCCCTCAGCCAACTGGTCTACCCGCTTCTGTCTTAAGACAGAACTTGCTGGTGAACAAACAGCTGGTTCTCAAACACTGAATTGGACAGTTTATCTGGGGACAGATTTCAAAGGCCAGGGTGGGATGGGTGACCCCCAGGGGCTTCCTGGTCTCACCCAGCACATCCACTTCCCCTCCTTGGATGGAGCCTAGACACTGGGTGACTGATTCATCACTGCACACATCCATCTGGGAAATGGTCAGTGTCTCTCCCAGTGCATCCCCGGCAGCTTCCTCCAGAGTTTTTTTCTTCCCCAGGTCCCTCATGGTGGCCACAACTGAGGACAGAGAGCAGAGTTGGGAGGGGGTCATGTGAGGGATTTTCATCCATCCATCCATCCATCCATCCATCCATCCATCCATCCATCCATCTATCCATCCATCCATACAAGTGTCAATTCAGCCATTCAGTCATCCGCCTATCCATCTATATCTATCTATCTATCTATCTATCTATCTATCTATCTATCTATCTGTCATCTAGCTACCACACCCATATAATTATCCATCCATATATCTGTCTTCATATCCATCTACTTATCCACAATACCAAATCTACCACAATACCACTTATCTATAATCTATCTATCTATCCAACTACCACACCCATGTAACTGTCCACCTGTCTTTCTTTCTTTCTTTCTTTCTTTCTTTCATTTATTTATTTATTTATTTTCCCTTTTGTTGCCCTTGCTTTTCATTGTTGTAATTATTATTGTTGTTATTGATGTTGTTGTTGTTGTTAGATGTTGTTGTTGTCTTCAGAGAGAAATGGAGAGAGGAGGGGAAGACAGAGAGAAAGAGAGATACCTGCAGACCTGCTTCACCACCTGGGAAGCAACTCCCCTGCAGGTGGGGAGCCAGGGGCTTGAACTGGGATCTTTACACTGGGCCTTGCACTTTGGGCCACGTGTGCTTAACCCACTGTGCTACCGCTGGACTCCCTCATCCTTTTTTTTATCCATCTACCTATCCACAACACCATCCATCCATCCATCCATCCATCCATCCATCCATCCATCACCCATTCATCCAATTGTCCATCCATCCATCCATCCATCCAACTGTTCATTCAGCTATTCAGTCATCCACCTATCCATATCTATCTATCTATCTATCTATCTATCTATCTATCTATCTATCTATCTATCTATCTATCTTATCTATCTACCTACCTACCTACCTACCTACCTACCATACCATACCCATATAACTGTCCCACCCATCCATCTAACTGTCTCTTTTATGAAAGAGAGAGAGAGAACCCATCCATCTAATTGTCTTTTTTATGAAAGAGAGAGAGAGAGCGAGAGGGAACAGAGAAAAGAGGTTTGCTTGGCTCAGGCATGTACTGGAGCTGGTGACCAAAGTGGGAGTCTCAGGCATGCAAGCCCTATCTCCTTCTGTCTTGAATAAAAAAGAGAGTGAGCTAAAATATAGTGCTGCTGTTATGACACCAAAGCAAAGGTCTCTGGGGAGGGTACAGGGAGGGAAGGGATTAGCAAGAGGGAGGGGGCTCTGGGAGGCCAGATATATACTAGTGGAGGGGGACCTTTGTTTGGGTGAGAGTGTTTTGCAGACACTTCTCATGAGGAGATGAAAAATTGTACTCACGTGTTAACAATTGTACTGTAAGCCATTAGCTTCCTAATAAAATGATTTAAAAGTATAGCTAGAATGAAGAGCATATACCTTGCCAAGGGTAGGGCCCTTGGGTTTGAGTTTCTGCACCACATGGCAGCACCCAGGGAGCCCATGGAGGGTGGGCAGGGCTGTGGGGTCTCTTCTCTCTCAGCACCATGCACAGCACCCAGGGAGCCCATGGAGGGTGGGCAGGGCTGTGGGGTCTCTCCTCTCTCAGCACCATGCACAGCACCCAGGGAGCTCCATGGAGGGTGGGCAGGGCAGTGAGAGGAGAGATAGAGATAGAGATAGAGAGATAGAGAGATTGCCAGCATTGCTTCATCACTTGTGAATCTTTCTCTGCAGGTGGGGACCTGGGGCTTGAACCTGGGTCCTTTACTTGGTGTGTCATCACTTGGCCTCAGTGTTTTAGTAATACTAAAAATATGTATTTGTTAATGAGAGAGAGAGAGAGAGAGACAGGGAGCAGAGTCTTCCTCTGGCACATATAATGCCACGGGCCCTGCTTCCAGACCCCCTTCAACTCTGGCTTCTGCTGGTGCTGGGGATCGAACCTGGGGCCCTAGGCACATAAGCCCTATGCTCCAGAGCTTTGAGCTCTCTCGCCTCTTCACTGAGCCATTTCACCCCCACACGTAACGTACCCCTCCTCCCCGGGGACACACATGGAGACTCATCGCATTGCGTGTGTCACTAAGCTAGAGACCCAGAGACTGGAAGGAGCAGCTCTGCCCAATGGGGGCGGTGCCTGCCCTGCCCCTGTTTCCTCAGCCACAGCCCTTCACCCACGTGGGCGGCAGTGCTGTGTGCTGTGGGTCAGAGGCCTTCAGGGCTGGGGTGCCAATTGGGACAATTCTCCCCAGTGTTGCAAGAGAACTCGCCTCTCCTCTCCTCTGCTGCCTCCTTCTCCCCTCTCCTCTCCTCTCCTCTCCTCTCCTCTCCTCTCCTCTCCTCTCCTCTCCCCTTCTCTCCTCTCCTCTCCCTTCCCCTCCCCTCCCTTCCTCTCCCCTTCTCTCCCTTCCTCTCCCCTTCTCTCCTCTCCCCTCCCCTCCTCTCTTCTCCCCTTCCTCCTCTCCCCTCCTTCTCCCCTCCTCTCCTCTCCTCCTCTACTCTCCTTTCTTTTCCTCTCCTCTCCTCTCCTCTCCTCTCCTCTCCTCTCCTCTCCTCTCCTCCCCTTTCCCCTCCCTCCTCTCCTCTCCTCCCCTCTCCCCTTCCTCTTCTCTTCTCTTCTCTTCCCCTCTCCCCTTCCTCCTCTCCTCTCCCCTCTTCCCTTCCCCTCCCCTCTTCTCCTCTCTGTCTAGGAAACCTACCTCCTCCAGGTCTTCAGTTCCTTTCTTAAGCCTCTAAGGTCAGCAGAGGCTTAAGAGGCTTACTCTGTAGCAGTAATCTGGGTTGAGAGGTGGGGAGAGGTGACTTGGGGGGGGGGTTCTCTGGAGCAAAACCTCAAAGAAACCCTTATGAAAAGCCAGCACCCCCTAGCATGTGTCCCTCACACTCCCACCCCATTTTATGTGACCTCTTTTTTGCCTCTAGGGTTACTGCTGGGGTTCAGTGCCTGCACTATGAATCCACTGTTCCTGTGGTCTTTTTTTTTTTCCAACTTTTTTTGATAGGATTGAGAGAAATTGAGTGGGGAGGGGAAGATAGAGAAGAGAGAGAGAGAGAGATCCCTAGTGGGGTGGAGCTCTGGGCTCTAGGACACATTGGTGGGTTTTAAACACTATCACCCCAGGACAGAAGTTGAACATCTGCTGAATTATCTGAATAGCCCCCTTGCTCCCCTCACTGTCTCAGGCCTGGAAATATTGGAGGGTGGGGAGCGAGGGGTACAAGCAGAGGCAGCAAGGCCCCCCCCCACGTGCTACCTGGGTCCCCCTTTCTTCCCCCCAACCTTCCCCAGGCTCTCAGATGCAGCCAGGAGGACTAAGCTGGTGCATGCAGCACTGGGCTAGCTGAGCGCTGGTACTTCCTAACCTGGTCCTTCCTACTAACCCCCATGTTCCCCTGGCCCCCCTTACCTAGATAGCGCTTTTGGGGGTCCCGGGCCAGCCTCACTGCGAGCTCCAGGCCTATTCCCGAGGAGCAGCCAGAGATTAGCACCGTCTGGGCGGCCGCGGCCATACTGATCCACCCCTGAGGCGTGAGCTCTGTGGCCTCGGTGCCAGGCTCTGCCCACACTCAGGGGGTCCTGGCGGGGTGCCAGGGGCTTCCTGGCTCTACACTGACCTGGGCAGTAGTTGGGATGGGGGGTGACTCCTTCAACCTCAGCATCTCTCTCTCCCTCTCTCTCTGTCTCCCTCCCTCCCTCCCTCCCTTCTTTCCTTTTCCCCTTTTTTTTCTCTCTCTCTCTCTCTTCCTTCCCTTGCTTTCTCTCTTTTTCTTCTTTCCCTCATCTCTTCTCTGCTTTTTATCTCTCTTTCTCTCTCTCTTTCTTTCTTTCTTTCTTTCTTTCTTTCTTTCTCTTTCCTATTTCTTCCTTCTTTCTTTTTTTCCCTCTTTCTCTTTCTCTCTCTCTCTCTCCCTTCCCTTGCTTCCTCTCCTTCCCTTCTTCCCTCGCTCCCTTCTTCCCTCTCTTCCTTCCTTCTTTTCTCTCTCTCTCTTTCTCTCTCTCTCTTTCTTTCTTTCCCAACTCCATAGAGAGCATTTTCTCTTTTTTCTTTTTAATTCATTATTGTATGTATTAGATAGAGACAGAGAGGAATTGAGAAGGAGGGAGATAGAGGGGAAGAGGCAGAGAGACACCTGCAGCCCTGCTCCACTGCTCATGAAGCTTCCCCCACCACAGGAGGGGACCAGGGGCTTGAACCTGGGTCTTTGAGCATTGTAATCTGTGCACTTACTAGATGCGTCGCTGCTTGGCCCCCTTTCTTTCTTTCTCTCTCTACTTTCTATCTATTATTATTGGGGGATTAATGTTTTCTTTTCTTTCTCTCTCTCTCTCTCTTTTTTACCACCAGTTTCTGCACAGTTCCACCATTCCTGGTCCTTTTTTTTGGATAAAGTTTGAGAGAAAGGGAGAAGGGAGAGAGAGAGAGAGAGAGAAACACCTTCTACTTGTTGTCTGCTAAATGTTGAAGGGCCCAAGACTATCCTTGTCCTGTTTTTCCTTCCTATTTGACTCCTATTTAGATGATCTCTTTAAGATCTTATTTATTCTTATAACCTTACGGCTAACACTTTTCTGCCCTACAGCTTGTAAAGCTTCCCCCTGCAGGTGGGGACAGGGGGCTTGAACTCAGGTCTTTGAACTCAGGTGACATGTGTGCTCTACTGGCTACACTGCCCCCCAAGCCCTTCATTCCATTTAAAAAATTTTTTATTTATAAAAAGGAAACACTGACAAAAAAACATAGGATAAGAGGGGTCCAACTCCACACAATTCCCACCACCAGAACTCCGTATCCCATCCCTTCCCCTGATAGCTTTCCTATTCTTTAGGAAAGAATACTCCTCTGGGAGGATGGACCCAGGGTCATTATGGGGTGCAAAAGGTGGAAGGTCAGGCTTCTGTAATTGCTTCCCTGCTGAACATAGACATTGACAGGTTGATCCATACTCCCAGCCTGTCTCTCTCTTTCCTTAGTGGGGAAGGGCTCTGGGGAAGCGGGGCTCCATACTACATTGGTGGGGTCATCTGCCCAGGGAAGTCCGGTTGGCATCATGTTAGCATCTGGAACCTGGTGGCTGAAAAAAGAATTAACATATAGAGCCAAAGAAATTGTTGACTAATCATGAACCTAAAGGCTGGAATAGTTCAGATGATGAGTTGGGGAGTCTCCATTTTGTAGACAGTTAGTAGGCCTATTTTAGTTATATTCCAAAGGGCCCATGACTATACTAGTTTTTTTTTTTTTTCTTTCCCTGAGCCTGAAATCTGATATGCAGGTGGATCCAAGTGATTGTCTGGGGAGATGATGTCATGGCTGGAAAAAGGACCAGAAAGCTGGATCAGGGAAGAGAGTAGCTCCCAAATATGGGAAAGGTGTATAAATATTGTTGACTGTAAACCCCATTGATTTGATGTGATCTGAGGCCCGTATTCAGCTTAGAGCCTATGTGACCTCTGCATCCCTGTAGATCTGAGCTCACATTCTGTGGTCATGAGTAGGAACGTTCCAAGCTGCCCCAATTTCAGGACCCATCTTCCTCAGGTGTAGCACAGAGTATGTTGTCCAGCCTCCCTTCTGAGGATGGAACATTCTCTACCATTGTTGATCCAAGTTGAGTGAAAGGTCCTATGAACCACAGTTATTTTTTTTATTTGTTCCAAACTTTCTTCTATTCTTGGCTACTTTTTTGTTTTAACTAGGTATGGTCTATTATTATTATTATTCTTTTAAAAGATTTACATATTTATTTTATTTATTTAAAAAATTATATTTACTTATTTTTTGTTGTTTTTTATTGTTACTGTCATCATCATTGTTGGATAGGACAGAGAGAAATGGAGAGAGGAGGGGAAGACAGAGAGGGGGAGAGAAAGATAGACACCTGCATGTTGTATGCTTTACATTGGGTTGTTCTAGATCTCCCCCGCCAAGAAAATTGGATCAGTCCAGTTAGTTTGGCCCCACCCCTAGGAATCCCGCCAGAGTTGGAGAGTTCGAGGGTTCCTGAGTTCGAGAGTAAGAGAGAGTGCTTGCGCCACCGCAAAGAGACAGCAGAGTTCTGTTTGGTGATTAGTTTGGTTTAGTTTATGAATCGTTGTTCCTGAATAAAGAAATACAGCTTCCCTGCCCAGCCGTTGTCTCCGCGTCTCTGTTACCCGCCCGTGAAGCCAGCCCGGCCAGTTGGAGCTTACGAATTTTAACAACACCTGCAGACCTGCGTCACCGCCTGTGAAGCGATTCCCCTGCAGATGGGGAGCCGGGGGCTCAAACTGGGATCCTTACGCCGGGTCCTTGTGCTTTGCGCCGTGTGCACTCAACCCGCTGCACTACCGCCAGACCCCCTCCTGATATACATATTTATTAATGAGAGAGAGAAGCAGAACCTCCCTCTGGCACATGCCATGCGAAGACTCAAACTCAAGACTTCACGCTTGAGAGTCCAATGCTTTATTCACTATGCCACCTCCCCTAGGGTCTTTATATTATTATTTAAAATTATTCAGGGTGGTGGAGGACATGTTTCCAGGAACTGTGAAGAAATCAGTAGCAGACTTCTCTTGCTCTCTCGACTCTAGTCAGAGAGGCTGACACAAATAAAGTCCTTTCAAAGAGGGGATGAATGGAGAAGGGTCAGAATGTGGGGGGTGGGTGGGGGGGATACACAGCAGGAAGGACTCTCTCAGGCCAGACAAGATGGGGTGGGAACTTCATGGGAGTCTCTGAATCAGAGAGGCCTCAGGCCTAGATGTCCCAGGGGAGGGGGAAGGATTGCTTTGGGGGGAGATTCTCACCCCTCCATCACTGGGTGTATGTGTGTGAGGTATTTCTCCCTCAGACCAGATGTTGGCCCCACCCTCTCCTTCCCTCTCCTCTCCTCTCCTCTCCTCTCCTCTCCTCTCCTCTCCTTTCATCTCCTCTCCAGAGAATCTCACAGAGATTCTTTGTATCTGCTCCCAGAAACTTTTGCATCTCTTTGTCTTTCCTCTTGGGTGTGTGTGTGGGAGGTGGGGTTCAGGGGGCTCAGTTCTAGACCCAGGACACACACCCCCAAAACCTCCCTGAAGGGTTTTCCCTTCTAGTTCTCATATAGCCCCCTCCTGCATCTCATGAAGACTATTTATTCTCTAGGGGGTGGGGGCTTCTAGTGGGGTGAGGGGTTCTCTGCCCCTACCCACAGCAATGGCTAACTTTGGGGGTTGGGGGTTGGTGGGTTCCCCTTTTAGAATGGGAGTGTGTATGTGTATATAGGCTTGAAACTGGGGTCTCTGTTTGGGGGTGGGGGATCAGACCTGGGAAGGGGGTGGTGGGTGAGAATGAGGTGGAACCCTCTTTATCTGAAAAATTATGTCTTATCTGGGTAAAGGTGCTGAGAAGGCACCAGAGTGTTGGAAGCCAAGAAGTGAGACTGGAGCAGAGCACTGAGAACTGGGGGGGGGAGGGAGACTGGGGAGCCCCACTTTCAGAATGTAGGCAGGGTGGGTGAGACTTAAGCTGGGGCGAGGCACTGAAAAAGAAAAAAAAAAGAAAAAAGGCCTTGCTTGGGGATGAATGAAACTGCTGGTTTCCCAACATGAACCATGGTGGGGTAGGTAATAGTTTAGTGAGGCTGGGGTTAGTGGTGGTGGTGGTGGTAAATTAACTCCCTTGGACTTAACTTCCTTGGAGCTGCCTTGCCATGTGTGAGACCTGGGTTCAAGCCCAACCCTTACCACATTAAAGGAATATTAGTGTTGTGGTCTCTTTCCCTTTCCCTTGGTCTCTGTGTGTGTGTGTGTGTATGTGTATATGTGTGTGTGTGTGTGTGTGTGTGTGTGT
Source organism: Erinaceus europaeus (assembly GCF_950295315.1). Lineage (NCBI taxonomy): Eukaryota > Metazoa > Chordata > Mammalia > Eulipotyphla > Erinaceidae > Erinaceus > Erinaceus europaeus. The sequence goes on along the minus strand of NC_080184.1, from coordinate 11,696,175 downwards.
GTGAGAGAGAGAGAGAGAGAGGGAGAGAGAGAGGTTAGGATACCATTTCAGAGGGGCCTGGGTGAGGTAGAAATTATTATATATGTAGTGTATATATTTATATGTATATATGTATAGCTTCCTGCCACTTTCTCCCTAAGTTTCAGGACCTGGATGAAGGTTAAAAAGTTGAATGGGGGGGGGGGCTGGGCTGTAGCTCATCGGGTTAAGTGCACATGCGCAAAGCCAGCTTAAGGATCCCAGTTCGAACCGCTCCCCACCTATAGGGGTGTCACTTCACAAGCAGTGAAGCAGGTCTGCAGGTGTCTGTCTTTCTCTCTCCCTCTCTGTCTTCCCCTCCAATCTCGATTTCTCTCTGTCCTATCCAACAACAACGACAGCTATGACAATAATAACAACTACGACAAGCACAACAACAAGGGCAACAAAAGGGGAAAAAATGGCCTCCAGGAGCGGTGGATTCATAGTGCAGGCACTGAGCCCCAGCGATAACCCTGGAGGCAAAAAAAAAGTTGAATGAGGTTACATTCTCCTATAAGGATGTCACAGGGCAATCAGATTTGGGGTAAGACAGGACCCCCCCAGAAGTTAACTTAGGAGTTAACACTACTGGTATCTCTTAGTCTTTTCTGCCAGATGCTCTGAGGCCCCAGGTTTAAATCCCCAGCACCATCAGAAGCCAGAGCTGAGCAGGGCTCTGGCCTCTGTGTCTTTCTGTCATTAAAAATAAACACATCTTGCTCTCCCCATCAAGATCCCAAGCACATTTTTTAGGAGAATAGAAAAAAATGCTACAAATGTTTATCTGGAACCAGAAAAGACCTAGAATTGCCAAAACAATCTTCAGAAAAAAAAAAAAAAAACAGAACTGGAGGCATCACACTCCCAGATTTCAAACTGTATTATAGGGCCATTGTCATCAAAACTGCTTGGTACTGGAACATGAATAGACACACTGACCAGTGGAATAGAATTGAGAGCCCAGAAATGAGGCCCCACACCTATGGACATCTAATCTTTGACAAAGGGGCCCAGACTATTACATGGGAAAAGCAGAGTCTCTTCAACAAATGGTGTTGGAAACAAAGGATTGAAACATGCAGAAGAATGAAACTGAATCACTGTATTTCACCAAATACAAAAGTAAATTCCAAGTGGATCAAGGACTTGGATGTTAGACCACAAACTATCAGATACTTAGAGGAAAATATTGGCAGAACTCTTTTCCGCATAAATTTTAAAGACATTTTCAATGAAACGAATCCAATTACAAAGAAGACTAAGGCAAGTATAAACCTATGGGACTACATCAAATTAAAAAGCTTCTTCACAGCAAAAGAAACCACTACCCAAACAAAGAGACCCCTCATAGAATGGGAGAAGATCTTTACATGCCATACATCAGATAAGAGTTTAATAGCCAACATATATAAAGAGCTTGCCAGACTCAACATGACAACAAATAACCCCATCCAAAAATGGCGGGAGGACATGGACCACAGAAGAGATCCAAAAGGCCGAGAAACACATGATAAAATGCTCCAAGTCTCTGATTATCAGAGAAATGCAAATCAAGACAACAATGAGATATCACTTCACTCCTGTGAGAATGTCACACATCAGAAAAGGTAACAGCAGCAAATGCTGGAGAGGATGTGGGGTCAAAGGAACCTTCCTGCACTGCTGGTGGGAATGTCAATTGGTCCAACCTCTGTGGAGAACAGTCTGGAGAACTCTCAGAAGGCTAGAAATGGACGTACCCTATGACCCTGCAATTCCTCTCCTGGGGATAGATCCTAAGGAACCCAACACATCCATCCAAACAGATCTGTGTACACATATGTTATTGGCAGTACAATTTGTAATAGCCAAAACCTGGAAGCAACCCAGGTGTCCAACAACAGATGAGTGGCTGAGCAAGTTGTGGCATATATACACAATGGAATACTACTCAGCTGTAAAAAATGGTGACTTCACCATTTTCAGCTGATCTTGGATGGACCTTGAAAAATTCATGTTATGTGAAATAAGGCAGAAACAGAAGGATGAATATGGGGTGATCTCACTCTCAGGCAGAAGTTGAAAATCAAGATCAGAAACGAAAATACAAGTAGAACCTGAAATGTAATTGGCATATCGCACCAAAGTAAAAGACTCTGGGGTGGGTGGGTGGGGAGAATACAGGTCCATGAAGGATGATAAATGACATAGTGGGGGTTGCATTGTTAAATGGGAAACTGGGGAATGTTATGCATGTACAAACTATTGTATTTACTGTTGAATGTAAAACATTAATTCCCCAATAAAGAAATAAATTAAAAAAAATAAACACATCTTTGGGACCAGGTGGTGACACAACCAATAGAGTGCACTTGTTACTATGCATAAGGACCTGGGTTCAAGTCCCCTGTCCCCAACTGCTGGGGGGAAGCTTCATGAGTGGTGAAGCAAGGCTGCAGGTGCCTCTCTTTATTTTCCCCATTTCATCTAATTTGCTGTCTCTCTAACAAGTAACAACAACAATAATAATAAGGCTGGGGAGACAGCACAGGGGTTCTGCAAAGGACTTTCCTGCCTGAGGCTCTGAGGTCAGAGGTTGAATCCCCAGCACCACCATCAGTCAGAGCTGAGCAGTGATCTCGGTAAAATTATTAATAATAATAATAACGATAATAATAATAATGAGAAAGCACAGTGGTTATGCAATAAGATTCTCCTGACTGAGACTCTGAGGTCCCAGGTTCAATCCCTAGCACCACCATTATCCAGAACTGAGCAGGGTTCTTGGTCTCTCTCTCTCTGATTAAAATAAAATAAACACAAATATAAAAGTGATAATTACTCCTCGGTTCCCACCTGCAGGGGGCGCATCTTCAAGAGCAGAGAAGCAGGGCTGAAGGTGTCTCTGTGTATTTCTTTCTCACTCTCCATCTCCTTTTTAAAAAATAGATTTTGGGGGGCTGGGCAGTGGTACAGTGGGTTAAGCTCACATGGCGTGAAGGACAAGAACTTGCTTAAGGATCCCAGTTCGAGCCCCCCCCCCCCTGCCTCCCCACCTGCAGGGGCGGTCACTTCACAGGTGTGAAGCATGCCTGCAGGTCTGTCTCTCCACCTCTCTGTCTTCTCCTCCTTTCTTGGTTTCTCTCTGTCCTATCCAACAACAATGACAGCAGCAGCAACAACAATGATAAACAGCTAGGGCAACAAAAGGGAAAAAACAGCTTCCAGGAGCAGTGGATTCGTGGTGCAGGCACCGAGCCCCAGTGATAATCCTGGAGGATATATATATGTTTCTTTAAATTTTTTCTTTGTTTATTTATTATTAGCTTTATTATTAGACACAGAGAAATTGCAAAGGGAAGGGGAGATAGAGAGAGAGAGAGCCAACCTGCAGCTCTGCCCCACTTCTCCTAAAGCTTCCTAAAGTAGTCTGCACGTGGGGACCCAGGGCTTGAACCCTGCTCTTTTTTGAACATTGTAATGCATGTCCTTAACCAGGTGCGCCACCGCCTGGTCCCTTCCAGCTTCTCCTTTTTCCATTTATCTTTAGAAAAGAAAAAGGATTAAAAAAAAAAAAATCAAAACAAACACATCTGGAAAAAAGAAAAGTGGGCTTGAGGACTCTTAGGCGGCAGCTGGGGTGGGGCGGCTCGCAGTGACCCCTTCTTTCTCATGCGTAGGGTGGGGTTCCCAGGCCTCACAGCTCAGGGCGGACTTTCCCACATGCTCCCCCCATCCCTTCCCTGCTCCCTCCAGCTGTCAGCCACCCCCCCACCCCACCCCCCAGCCCCGCCCCCGGGGCCTCGGGAGCCCAGGGCAGGGCGAGGCCGGGGCGGGGCGGTGTCCTCGGATCCCGGGAGCTGCCCGCAAAGAGCAGAGGGCAGCGTCCCGTCCGCGGGTCCTGCCAGCATGAAGCTGCTCTCGGACCCCGGTCAGTCACGGGCGGGCCTCTGGCTTCTCCTGCTGGTTCTGCACCTCCTGCCCGGGACCCAGGCGGGTAAGCGGGAGAGGGAGACCTGGATCCCTGGACCCCTGATTTCCTGGATCCCTGATTCCCTGAATCTCTGGATCTCTGATTCCCCGGATCCTTGGTATGGGCTGAGGTCTACATAAGCTAATTGGGGACCCCCCTCCCCCAACCTCCAAGACTGGATGGGCCGTGATTGTGGCCAAGAAGTGTTGTTGGACCTTCCCCCCCCCCCCCCGCCCCGCTGGGAGACCTGTGACTGAGACAACTGGAAGAATGGAGGGGGGACCCCATTAATTGGAGGGTGTGTGTGGGAATAGGTGATGGATGATGGATGGGATAGATTAAGGGTGTGTGTGGGCCCTTGGGCCTCCCCCCTCACCACAGCAGGATTCAGTGTGTGCCTGGCTGGGGAGGGGGTGGTGATTGGTGATGGTTCTGGGAGTATGTGGGATGGATGGGTCTCCCCAGGGCTGCATGCGGTGTGTCTGTGTATGAGATTGATTTTGAGGGGAAAAGTTTAGGGCTGGGGAGAGACAACACAGGGGCTTTTCAAAGGAGATTCTTCTGCCTGAGGCTCTGAGGTCCCAGGTTCAATCCCCAGCACCACCATCAACCAGAGTTAAGCAGGACTCTTGTCTCCCTCCTTCTCTCTCTCTCTCTCCCTCGTTGAACTAAAGTAAATAAGATCTATTTAAAGGACTGTGGAGACAACACAAGGATTCTGCAAAAATCCTCCCTTGCCTGAGTCTCTGAGGTCCCAGGTTCAATCCCCAGCACCACCAGAAGCCAGAGCTGATCAGACTTCTGGATAAAAATAGTGATACATAAATAGAGTATTTATGAGAGAGAGAGAGAGAGAGAGAGAGAGAGAGAGAGAGAGAGGAGCCTCCCTCTGACACATGCAATGCCCAGGGATGGAACTGAGAATCCAGTGCTCTAACCACTGCACAACCCCACCCCAAGCTGTAGTTTGACTGTGTGTGTGTGTGTGTGTGTGTGTGTGTAGGGATGGGGGTAGCCCAGGCGTGATGGTGACTCCCCCTCCCCGCTGTTCCCTCTGAGGGAAGGGCGACTGTGATTTGAGGGTGCTAGTAGCTCTGGAGAAAGGGTGTGGATTATTTTTGGAGTACTGGTGGATGGGAGTGTCAAGAGCAGCGAGGAGGGGAGACTCTGAGCTCTCTCTGCCTCTGCGCCCCCCTGGCCTGCTCCTCCTCCCCCCACCCCCACCCTCCTCTGCCCCAATTGGCGCGCTCGCCTCCCCCTGCGCCCCTCCCCCCTGCGCTCCCCAGGGCCCTGATCAGCACCACGGACAGGGCTCTGGAGGGGCGCCCAGGGGCGGGGCGCGGGCGGGGTCTGGGAGAAGGGGGGGCAGTGGAAGAGTGGAAGTCTCCCCTCCCTCATGCCCCTCTCCCTCCCCTCCCCCATCATCGAAGCGAGACTAGGATCTTTTTTCCCATTCCTTTTCCTTTCATTTTTTTTTCCAATTTTTTTTTGGGGGGAGGAATGTCTCAGGGGGTCCCCGAGGGACTTCGGGGTCCTTAGGAGAGGTGACTCAGCGCTGACACATCCTCAGCTGCAGGCACCCGGCTGTTCGCCCAGCTCTGAATGTGTGTGTGTGGGTGGGTGAGTCGAGGCACCCTGGGGTCCCCAAAACCGTAATCCCTCTGGCTGGGTGGCCTAGGGGGTTTCCCCAGCTCTGAGACCCTGGAGGACTCCCCTTAATCCCTGGAGGACTCCCCTTAATCCCTTAAATCAACTTAGACCTCCTTACTCAGCTTTTTTTTTTTTTTTAATCAGCACCCTGCTAGACTCTGGCTTCTGGTGCTGCTGGCAATTGAACCGGGACCTCAGAGCCCCAGGCAAGAGAATCTGTTTGTAGAACCATGATGCTGTGTCCCCAGCTTAATTTATTATTTTAATGGAAGATATTGCACATACAGAGAAAACTACAGAGAGAGAGAGAGAGAGAGAGAGAGAGAGAGAGAGATCAGAGCCTTGCTCAGCTCTGGCTGATGTTAGTGCTGGGAATTGAACCTGGGACTCCAGAGCCTCAGGCAGGAGAGTCCTTTTGCAGAACTTCTGTGGCATCTCCCTGGCTCCTTCCTCCCCCCCCAATTTCCCCATTTTGACATGTGCTTCAGGGTGGTGTCCACTAAGGTGAAGAATCCCATTTTGACTCATGTCCCTTTCCCATGCCCCCTGCCCCCCACCATCTGTGCCATGCTGGGCACCCCTCTCAGCATAGCAGCTCTCCTCTTTCTGCCCTCTCCCTCGGAAATATTCACACCGCTGAGGCCCCCACCCTCCACCCCATCACACTGACCACAACTGGCACCCATGTTTCCATGGGCCTCCTTAGCAACAGGATGCCTGACTCACCCTCACTCACTCCCAGCCATGGCTTCCCCCTTACCCTGCCTCCACTTACTCCTCATGGTCAACTCAAAGTCTCTGCCATGGTCCTAGAGACACTGGCATGGTCTGGATGTGTGACAGAACATGGGACATGGGACGGGACCACCAGAGATCACATACCCTCCCCCCCACACACACACACACACGAACACACCCAGCCCTCTCCTGGGTCACTCACTCACAAGCTCTATCCATCCACCCATCCACAGCCGAGATGCCAACCCCACTGTCTGTCTCCCTGGGGCCCTGATGGACACTGGGCGGAGTCTAGGGGGTTGGGTGGTTGGGTGAGGGCAAGCTGAATCCTAGACTAGCGCCCTCTCCCCATCTGTGACTCCCTCTCCTTTGCACACACCCCCTGGGGCCCCCTGCAGACAGGACTCAATGCCCCCTTGTGTCTTCCCATCCTATTACCAGGCCAACGAAGAAAGCATGGTCAGTTTCTGAAAGGTCACCCGAGAAGGGCTGCTGGATTGGAGCAGGGAGGCATGGCGTTTGGTGCCAGAGAGAATATTTTCAGTGTGTGGGGGGGAGGTGTGGAAATGGTGGAGGAGGAGGGGAGACTGGGGTCTGTGAGTGTGGTGCCTGGGGGAGGCACACAGGGCAGGGTTGTGGATCTGGGCCCTTTCCGTCCCCCCTGAGGACTGAGGTCTTCAGGGTGGGGGGGCAGCTGGGAGGCTGGTTCCACAGGAGGGGGTGACCCTTGTGGTCAGCAGAGCCTGGGAGCCTAAATCCTTGCCCCAGGGGGGACTGCTACCCCAATGCCTCAGAATGATTTAATGATAGCCCAGCCTCAGGATGAGTGGTTACAGATGAGGCTGGTGGTGGCTGGGGGGGGGGGGCATGGATGGGTGGAAAGAAAGGGAAGGAGGGAGGGAGGGAGGGAGAGAGAGAGAGAATGGAATAATCTACACACAGTGTTACACATAAGCACAGATACCAGAACAGACACACACACACACACACACACACACACACACGTACAGAGACCATCAAAATAGATGGGGAGGGAGCTGGGCGGTAGCACAGTGGGTTAAGTGAACATGGTGCAAAGTTCATGGGCTGGCTTAAGGATCCCGGTTCGAAACTCCAGCTCCCCACTTGCAGGGGAGTCGCTTCGCAAGTGGTGAAGCAGGTCTGCAGGTGTCTGTCTTTCTCTCCTCCTCTCTGTCTTCCCCTACTCTCTAGAGTTCTCTCTGTACTGTCCAACAACGTCAATAGCTATGACAACAATAAAAATAACAACTACAAGCGCAACAACAAGGGCAACAAAAAAAAGGGGGGGAATGGCCTCCAGGAGCAGTGGATTTGTAGTGTAGGCACCGAGCCCAGTGATAACCCTGGAGGCAAAAAAAGAAAAAAAAAAGACAGGGGGAGAGAGGGAGGGAGAGAGAGAGAATCTACACAGAGTTACACATAAGCACAGATGCCAGAAAAGAAGAGAAAGAGAGAGATATGGAAGAACTAAAAAATTACCAAGAGACAGAGAAAAAAGAAAGAGAGAGAGAGAGAAAGAGAGAGAGAGATATGGGAAGGGGACCAGGTAGTGACACACCTGGTTGAGCACACACATTATGGTGTACAAGGACCTGAGTTCAAGCCCCCAGTCCCCGCCTGCAGGGGGAAAGCTTCACAAGTGGTGGAACAGGGCTGCAGGTGTCTCTCTCTGTCTCCCTTCCTCTCTGTCTCCCCCTCCCTTCTCAATGTCTCTCTGCCCATATTCACTAATAAAAATTAATTAATTAAGAGAGAGAGATGGGAAGACTGACAAAATACCAAGAGACAGGGAAAGGAGAGAGAGACAGGGATAGATAGATGGACAGAGATAGAGAGAGGGAGAGGAATCTACACACAGAGTTACATAAAAACATAGAGATCAGTAAAGAAACAGGTGAGAGAACCAAAAGAAAGAAGAGGAGGAGAAGGGAGGGTCTGACTCCAAGTTGGACAGAGAGACAGACAGCTGGAAAGATGGACTCTCATGAGGAGAGGCAGGGCAGGGCAGGGCAGGGCAGGGCAGGGAGAGGAAGGGGAGAAACTAAGGCACAAGAAAGAATCAAAGGAGGGAAGAAAGTTGGAGATAGATGAGGGTTGAAACGGGGATCTGAAGTGTCTGACTCAGGAGGAGCTGAGACATGGGCGAAACTGCTCTAAGCCCTGATCCCCCTCCCCAACTCTGGCCCTAGTCCATGGTGAGGTCAGCAGAGCCGCCCCCAGACTGAGGTCATGGGCAGATTTGGCAGAAGCAGGTTTTTTTTTTTTTTTTTTTTTTTGCCAGGAGGCTGGGTCAGGGGGTCAGTGGGGCAGACTGCTGAGGGGTGGGGTGCTCAGGCAGAGATGAGGGGCTCAGGGGAAGTCTCTCTCCTGCTCACGCCATGTGGTTCCAGTTAACACTGGCCTGGACTGCGTGGGGTGGGGCTGGAGGGATGGCCTTAAATAGCATCTGGTTGCTGCCCTTGCTGGATGAGAGGGAGGTGGTTAGAGGTTATCAGATAGATGAGAGAGAGAGAGAGAGAGAGAGAGAGAGAGAGAGAGAGAGAGAGCAGAAGGGCCAGGGCAGAGAAGGTGACAGGGCAGGGCTGGCAGAGGGAGGAGGGAGGGGAGAGAATCAGAGAGGAGACCCAGAAGGAAGTAGGCAGAGGAGGACGAGAGAGAGAGAGAGAGAGAGAGAGATATGAGGGAGGAGAGAGAGAGAGGAGAGGGAGGAGAGAGAGAGGGGAGAGAGAGGAGAGAGAAGAGGGGAGAGAGAAGAGAAAGAGGAGAAAGGAGAGAAAGGAGAGAGAGAGATGGAGAGAGAGAGAGGGAGAGAGAGAGGAGGAGGAGGAGGACTTGGGTGATAGTAGAGGGAGGAGGAATTGGGTGATGGTCAGAAGAGTGCTGCCACATTCTCTGCAGCAACCTCCTGCAGGGGGGCATGAGAGGGTGACAGGGCAGGGCTGGCAGAGAGAAATGAGGCCCATTGATCATGGTAGTTAGAGAGAGAGTCAGCCCAATGTGGAGGAAGAGGTCAGGGGAGGTGAGGCCCAGAGGGAGGATTCCCAGGCTAACTGCCTGTAGGGCAGAGAACTCAGCAAAGAGCTAGAGAGGAGGAGGGGGCAGAGACAGAGTCCAGCTCAGTGGCTCCACCCCAGATGGGCTTCCCCTGGCAGGAGGGGTATCAGACCGAGATGCAGCCCCCGGGAGTTAGTGTGGGGGAGTGTGGGGAACAAGAGGACAGTCTGGCTCTGGGGCCTCAGGCCAGGAAGCTTTGATTCATCCTCGAACTAGGTCAGCTTTTTAATTTTTTTTTAACTTCCTCTCTCACTAAAAGCCCCAAAGAAGAAGACAAAAACAACAGAGAGAGAGAGAGAGAGGACAAACAGGAGTCAACAAACAGGAGACCAGAACAGCTGTGGGGAGAGGAGGGAGGGGACAGTTTCTGGAGCTGCCCCCTCCTTGACCCAAAAACACAGCAGGAAGTGGGGCCAGGCTCCCCAAACTTGAGTTGTTTGCATGGAGGTCTGATTGCTTGCTAACGGTCTCTCTACCTTGCCTTCTCTCCACAGCCGACCCCATAGATGTGCTGAAGATCTTGGGTGTGAGAGGGGGCTGGGCTGGGGTCCCTGAAGGGCCTGGCCTCTGTCCCCAGAGGACCCCACAGGGAGACCGAGCGTTCCAGGTGGGCAAGTCTACCACGTTGGGCGTCCCTACGAGGGAGCTGTTTCCAGGTGAGTCAGGGTGCTGGGTGGGGCAGCCAGAGGGTGAGGGTGGGCACCACCAGGATATCTAGCCCTGGAACTATTTGACAGCAACATAGAAAGCACAGGGAACTTACATGGAGGGTGGGCAGTTTTGTGTGTGTGTGTGTCTCAACCATGCACAGCACCCAGAGAGCCTCATGAAAGGTGGACAGGATGTGGGGGTCTCTCCTCTATCAGCACCATGGACAGCACCCAGGGAGCCCATGGAGGGTGGGCAGGGCTGTGGGGTCTCTCCTCTCTCAACACCATGGACAACATCCAGGGAGCCCATGGAGGGTGGGCAGGGCTGTGGGGTCTCTCCTCTCTCAGCACCAGGCACAGCACCCAGGGAGCCCCATGGAGGGTGGGGCAGGGCTGTGGGGGGTCTCTCCTCTCTCAGCACCATGGACAGCACCCAGGGAGCCCCATGGAGGGTGGGCAGGGCTGTGGGGTCTCTCCTCTCTCAGCACCATGGACAGCACGCAGGGAGCCCATGGAGGGTGGGCAGGGCTGTGGGGTCTCTCCTCTCTCAGCACCAGGCACAACACCCAGGGAGCCCATGGAGGGTGGGCAGGGCTGTGGGGTCTCTCCTCTCTCAGCACCCTGCACAGCACCCAGGGAGCCCCATGGAGGGTGGGCAGGGCTGTGGGGTCTCTCCTCTCTCAGCACCAGGCACAGCACCCAGGGAGCCCATGGAGGGTGGGCAGGGCTGTGGGGTCTCTCCTCTCTCAGCACCAGGCACAGCACCCAGGGAGCCCATGGAGGGTGGGGCAGTATTGTCTTTCACTGTCTCCTGTCTTAGTCTCCCTCTCTCCTTCTTTCCTTTTTCTTTGTGTCTCTCTGTCCTGCAAAGAAATTAATGAAAAAAAATTGCATCTTTCCTCTCTTTTTCTTCCTTTCTCTTTATCATTCTCAAAGAAATAGTAAAAAATTGGGAGCCAGGCGGTAGCGCAGAGGGTTAAGCCCACATGGCACAAAGTGCACGAGCCAGAGCAAGGATCCCGGTTTGAGCCCCCGGCTCCCCACCTGCAGGGGGGTCGCTTCACAAGTGGTGAAGCAGATCTGCAGGTGTCTATCTTTCTCTCTCCCCTTTTGTCTTTTCCTCCTCTCTCGATTTCTCTCTGTCCTATGTCGCTTTGCGGCGGCGGGACGCGGCGAAGAGAGGGAAAGAATATCTGGAGCGGAGAGGGAACACAATCCTTTATTGTTGGGTCAGAGCTCTGTGGTTCGGGCCACATGGAGCTAGCCAAAATGGCCGACCCCTGCTACGCGCACCACCCTTCCATCACCGAGGTAAAAAACCAGGCGAGAGAGAGAGAGAGAGAGAGAGAGATGGGGAGGGGAGGGGAGGGGAGGGGGAGAGGGAGAGGGAGAGGAGGGAGAGGGAGAGGGAGAGGGAGAGGGAGAGGGAGAGGGAGAGGGAGAGGGAGAGGGAGAGGGAGAGGGAGAGGGAGAGGGAGAGAGAGGAAGTAGGAGGGCCTTTTATAGGGCAGCAGCCAGGAGTGACATGTCGGGACAGGATTGGCTGGGAGAGGCACTTGAGAATACCGTATTAACTCTAGTGGGAAATGGCAGAACCTGAGGGGACAGCCTGGGAAATGTGACTGCCTCTGTGTAATTTCCCCAGCAGTCCTATCCAACAACGACAGCAGCAACAACAATAATAATAACAAAAACGATAAACAAGGGTAACAAAAGGGGGAAAATAGCTTCCAAGCCCCAGCAATAACCCTGGAGACAAAAAAAAAAAAAAAAGAAAAAGAAAAAGAAAAGAAATAAAGAAAAATAGTAAAAATTTGGTATCTCTCTTCTCCATGTTTAACTGATATCTGTACTTGTTCCTTCAAAGAAATGAGGAATGACAAATTAATATCTCTTTTCTTCTATCTCTTTGTCTCTCCCACCAACCTTTCCCTATCTCTTTCAAAGAAATAATGAATGGAGCTAGGAAGCTATGCAGTGATTGCACACTGAACTTTCTCTCTCTTCCCTTTTTCCTTCCTTCCTTCTTCCCTTCCTCCCCCTCTCTTTACTAGAGCATTGCTAAACTCTGCCTTATGGTGGTGTTGGAGGTTGAATGTGGGACTTCAGCGCCTCAGGCATTAAAGTCTTTATGGAAATTATCCATCCATCCATCCATCCATCCATCCATCCATCCATCCATCCATCTTTAAATGGGGCCATAATATAGCTCTCTTAGTGGAGCATGACTTCCAAACGTGTTAACATCTTGACTCTAAGCCTTTGCCCAGCCCTTGGGAACAGGACCTAGGGAAAGCTTCATGAGCGGTGGAGCAGTGCTGTGGTGTCTCCCCTTCTCTGTGTTTCTCACTGTCTCTGTCTCACACCATCCAGATGAAAGAAAGAAAAAAAGTAGTTCTGAAGGCTTAAAGCCCCAACCAAGACTTGGTGACAAAAAAAAAAAAAAAAAAACGAAATAAAATCTTAACCGAACAGTGTGTGGAGGCAGCTCAGCTGTGAGGTTCACAGCCTGGGTTCATCCATGAAGCTCCCCATTTTCCTCTGCTTACCTAGATGGAATCTTCCCTGAAAACTTCTCTGTCCTCCTCACCTTCCGGGGCCGCCCGGCCAACCAGTCGGTCCTGCTGTCTGTTTATGAAGAGGGGGGTTCCCGCAGCTTGGGCCTGACCCTGGGGCCATCTCTGGGGCTACTCGGTGATTCCTTCACCCCCCTTCCACAGCAGCTCAACCTCACGGATGGTCGGTGAGTGTTGGGTGGGTGGAAGGGATGTGGGGAGAAGCCCCCCCCCCGCAACCACCACAATCATCTCTGAGTCTGTTCCCCCTGCAGGTGGCATCGGGTGGCACTCAGTGTGGATGGAGGCATGATCACCCTGGTGGCTGACTGTCACCCTCAGCCCCGTGTGGTGGGCCAGGGGCCCCACTCCATCAGCACAGGGGGCTTCACTGTGCTGGGGAGCCATGACGCTGGGGAAGAGACCTTTGAGGTAGGTGGATCAGCAGTTCAGGGGAACTGAGGCAGCAGAAGGGTGGAAGGTGGACAGGGTTATGTATGGGGGTCTCTCTTCTCTTAACACCATGGACAGCACCCAGGGAGCCCCATGGAGGCTGGGCAGGGTTGTGGGGGGTCTCTCCTCTCTCAGCACCAGGCACAGCACCCAGGGAGCCCCATGGAGGGTGGGCAGGGCTGTGGGGTCTCTCCTCTCTCAGCACCATGCACAGCACCCAGGGAGCCCCATGGGAGGGTGGGCAGGGCTGTGGGGGGTCCCTTCTCTCTCAGCACCATGGACAGCATCCACGACAACACCCCATGGAGGGTGAGCAGGACTGTAGTCTATTTCTTTGTTTTTATCACCTTCCTGAGGTATCTCTTGCCCCTTTGCTGGGTCAACCCCCTCCCTCTTCTCTTTTTACTTCTCCTCCTCCTTTCAACATCTGGGAGTGAACTCAGGACCATGTACGCACAGGATGACACCACTGAGCAGCCTTCCTGGCCCTATTGTTTTTATTGATTTACTCATTACATTCCTTTTAACTTCATTATATTAATTAATTTATTGGATAGAGACAGAGAGAAACTGACGTGGAAGGGGAAGATAGACAGGGAAAGAGACAGAGAGACACCTGCAACCCTGCTTCACCACTCATGAAGTATCCACCCCCCAGCCTGTGGAGACTGGGGGCTCGAACAGGGGTCCTTCTGCATGGTGATAAATGCACTGAGCTGGGTGCACCACTGCCTGGGGCCCCAGGATTGTATTTTCAATCATCATGTGATATATGAGAATATGGGAGTACCCAAAGTTATTTCTGAAATGGTCTCCTTGTTGAATTTTTTTTTCCTTTTAACCAGAGCACTGCTCAGCTCTGGCTTATGGTGGTGCAGGGGATTGAACCTGGGATTTTAGAGGGCCTCAGGCACAAGAGTGTGTTGGCATAACCATTGTGCTATCTACCCCTGCCCGTTTAATTTCTTTTTAAAAAAATATTTATTTATTCCCTTTTGTTGCCCTTGTTGTTTTATTGTTGTAGTTATTATTGATGTCATTGTTGTTGGATAGGACAGAGAGAAATGGAAAGAGGAAGGGAAGACAGAGAGGGGGAGAGAAAGAAAGACACCTGCAGACCTGCTTCACCACTTGTGAAATGACCCCCCTACAGGTGGGGAACCAGGGGTTTGAACTGGGATCCTTCCACCGGTCCTTGCGCTTTGTGCCCCTTGCACTTAACCTGCTGCGTTATCTCCCGACTTCTCCCTGGATAATTTCTATGGGGTAGTTTATTCATGTGTGTGTGATAGAAATGTTTGGTATCTTTAAGAGAGAGCAAGAGAGGAGAAGGATACACACACACACACACACACACACAGACACGGGGGGGGGAGAGAGCGAAAAGGAGACATGAAGGTACAACTCCACCATCCATGGAGCGGCCCTCCGTAGTGCTGTCCATGGTGCTGACTCACGGTGCTGTCCATGGTGCTGGAGCTCAAACCCACGGTCTTATGTGCTCTCCTGGGTGAGTTATCTCCCTACCACACTCCCTTTTTTTTTTTTTGTCATCACAGGGGGTTTACTGCTCTGGGTTGACTTATTTAAATACAGATAGGTAGCTGGATAGATGATTGATAGAACGATGAGAGATAGATAAGAGATAGAGATGGGTGAAAAATGAGTAGATGATAGAAAGATGATAGATAGATGATAGGTAGAGGATAGATAGAGACATAGATAAGTAGACAGACTGACAGACAGATAGATAGGCTCATGCAACACCAGAGTTTGAACTCTGGTCCTTGTGTCAGAGAGAGAGAGAGGAAAGTCAGAAAAAGAGAAACACCAAAGCAACACTCCATCATCCACAGACCTCCCTCAATGCTTTTCCATGTGGTGCTGGGGCTCACTCAAAGCAAGATTTATTCCATCTCCCTCACCCCTATTTTTGTGGTTTTGTGGCTGGGGCTTGTACCCAGGGCCTAATGCTTGCAAACAATACATCCCCCCCGAGTCCTAACCCTAAAATTTTAATCCCAGGGAGTTTGGAGGTGCAGAAATACCTATCTCTTTGCAGGGTGTGTGGGGAAGGCTACACTAGAGGTGTGTGGGGACACCAGCTTTTAGCCCATGATCACCCTCCTTGACCCCCATTTCCCCCCCCACCCCAGGGAGACATCCAGGAGCTTCTGATCATCCCAGATTCCCAGGCAGCCTTCCAAGCTTGTGAGATATTCTTGCCTGGATGTGACACCACAGATTCCAGACCCACAGGGGTGAGTAAATCAGGATCTAGCCCTGTACCTTGAGGCCAAGGAAACCTCTACCTCTCTCCATGGGGATGAAGGAGGCTCTTCCACCTCCCACATTGGCCAAGATCAAATGATTGACTTTGACCCAGGTCATTGATTGGGTGTAAGTCTCATCTTTAAAGTTAGGTGAATCAGGAGAAAGATCCTGGGAGTGGGGAGTTGATGGGGAGGTGCTTTGTGGAGTTGATTATGATGGGTGTGATCTCTCCCTAGGTCCCCCAGGCTGAGCCAGAGTCCCCTCCCCCTCGCCGGAAGGGGAAGGGGAAAGGGAAAGGGAAGAAAAAGGGACGAGGACGCAAGGGGAAGGGCAGGAAGAAGAAAAAGGACACACAGACCCCCAGTCTTCCTGCTGGGTCCTTGGAGAACCAGGTAAGGGGCTTGCCACCTGTTACCTTTTTGACCGGCTGTGATGACCTTTCTGGTATTTAAAAATTTTTTTAAATTATTTATTATTTATTTATTTTCCCTTGTTTTATTGTTGTTGTGGTTATTATTATAGTTGTTGTTGATGTTGTTGGATAGGACAGAGAGAAATGGAGAGAGGAGGAGAAGACAGAGGGGGAGAGAAAGACAGACACCTGCAGACCTGCTTCACCGCCTGTGAAGCGACTCCCCTGCAGGTGGGGAGCCGGGGGCTTGAACCGGGATCATTAGGGGTCCTTGCGCTTTGCGTCACGTGCGCTTAACCCACTATGCTACCACCTGACCCCTGACCTCTCTGGTTTTAAGAATCACATTTAACCCTCCCCCAATGTTTATTTATTTACTTTTTTGCAGTAAATGCATGTTTCCTTTTTTAAATTTTTATTTATAAAAAGGAAACATTGTCTAAACCATAGGATAAGAGGGGTACAACTCCACAATTCCCACCACCAGAACTC
This sequence comes from Erinaceus europaeus, assembly GCF_950295315.1. Taxonomy (NCBI): domain Eukaryota; kingdom Metazoa; phylum Chordata; class Mammalia; order Eulipotyphla; family Erinaceidae; genus Erinaceus; species Erinaceus europaeus. The sequence continues at coordinate 11,679,903 of NC_080184.1, read as the reverse complement.
TGTATCCCATCCCATACCCTCCCCTGATAGCTTTCTTATTCTTTAACCCTCTGGGAGTATGGACCCAAGGTCATTGTGGGATGCAGAAGGTTGAAGGTCTGGCTTCTGTAATTGCTTCCCCACTGAACATGGGCCAATCTTTATTTCTATCTCCCCTCTTTCTTGTGAAGCATCTCCCCTGCAGATGAAGATCCGGGGGCTTGAACTCAGATCTTTGTGCTTAGTACTATGTACACTTAACCAGGTGTGTCACTGCCCATCCCTCCCTGCCTTTTAAAAAAATTTTCTTTATTGGGGGATTAATGTTTTACCTTCGACAGTAAATACAATAGTTTGTACATGAATAACATTGCTCAGCTTTCCACATAACAATACATCTCCCACTAGGTCTGTCATCCTTTTTGGACCTGTACTCTCTCCCTTTACCCCATTCCTTCAAATGGATTTGACCTTGGTTTGCAATATTGCAAAAATTTCAGGAGTGTGGCTTCAGACCTCTCTCCACATGTAAGCAACACACACACTTACACCCCCAAAGTTCCAGCACCATCACACCAAAGACTCCCCTGCATGTATTCCCTTAATCCCTCTTCCCTGTTTCTTTCACTCACCACCCTCATTTCCCCAGAGCCTAAGGGTTGGTTTGCTTATTGGTGGTTAGGTTAATTTTTTCAAGCCCCTATTATCTATCTATCTATCTATCTATCTATCTATCTATCTATCTATCTATCTACCTACCTACCTACCTACCTACCTACCTACCTACCTATTTGTCTTATATTTATTTATTTTAATGCCTATTTAGTTATATATTTTTACTACCAGAGCCCTGCTTAGCTCTGGCTTCTGGTAGTGTAGGAGATTGAACCTGGGACTTTGGAGTCTCAGACAGGAAAGCCCCCCTTTTTAAAAATCTTTTTTAAAATCTTTTATTTATTTTTCTCTTTTGTTGTCCTTGTTGTTTTTCATTGTTGTTGTAGTTATTATTGTTCTGGATGTTGTCACTGTTAGATAGGACAGAGAGAAATGGAAAGTGGAGGGGAAGACAGAGAGGGGAGAGAAAGATAGACACCTGTAGACCTACTTCACCACCTGTGAATCGACCCCCTTGCACATGGAAAGCCGGGGCTCAAACCGGGATCCTTGCCAGTCCTGGTGCTTTGCGCCATGTGCACTTAACCCACTGTGCTACTGCCTGACTCCCAGGAGAGTCTTTTTATATAACCATTATGAGAGAGAGAGAGACAGAGAGAGAGAGAGAGAGAGAGAGGTGCTAGAGCCCTTAAAGCCCTGCTCAGCTCTGGCTGATGGTGTTGCTGGGGACTGAACCTGGGATCTCAGAGCCTCAAGCAGGAGACTCTTGCAGAACCATCATGCTGTCTCCACAGCCCACCTATTTGCTTTAGACATGCACACTCTACACATCTGGCCAGTGTCTTTCACTTCCTGACTTATTTCACTCAGTGCCCTTGCCTTCCATTCATTCTATCCTTTAAGGCACAGTGGCATTATTTTAATGACTGAGTAATATTCCATCAAGTGTACCTCCCATAGCTTTCCTCCCCCCCTCCTCCAGTTATCTGAGAATAGACATTGAGGTTGATTCCATGTCTGGGTTATTGTAAACAGTATTGCTTGTAAACATAGGGATGCACAGACCCCCCTTTCCCCCCACCATGACTTTTTAAAAATTAGAGATAATATTGGTTTACAAAATGATAAGATAGCAGGAATACAATTTCACACTGTTTCCACCACCAGAGTTCTGTGTCCCCATTCCCTCCATTGGAAACTGCAGTGGTTCTCCCAAAGTCACAGATATGAATTGAGTATTAAGAGTTGACTATTATGTATGTATATATCTATGTATGTATGTATGTATATATGTATATATGTATATATGTATGTATGTATGTATCTCTCTATCTATATTTTTGCCCATTTTCCCCTATGGTCCTGCCTTCTCTTCCTTTCTAAGCTTCAGATGCTTTTGAATGAGTGTCTTGAGACCAACTAAATAGCTCACTTGGATAGTGTGTTGCTTTGAGGTGTGTGTGTGTGTGTATGTGTGTGTTTATGTATGTGTGTGTGTGTATGTGTGTGGTGTGTGACCCAGATATGAGGCTGCCCCCCACCCCACTACACTGAGGAAGTTTGGGTACTGTGGTTTCCTTTACTCTTTCTCTCTGTCTCACTATCACTGTAGAAAGAAAGAGAGAAAGCCAGAAAGAAGCAAATAAAGAGCTGAAATAGTGTTTTATGGCCTCTGGATATATGTTTAGGAGTGGTATTGCTTGGTCGTAAGTTATTTCTATGAATTAATTAATTAATATTACCATCAGGGTTATCATTAGGACTTGGTGCCTGCACTACAATTCCACCACACCTAGTGGCCATTTCTTTCTTTCTTTCTTTCTATTTTATTTAATACGACAGAGAAAAATTGAGAGGGGAGAGGGAGATAGAGAGGGAGAGAGTGACAGACACCTGCAACCCTGTTTCACTGCTCATGAAGCTTCCCCTGACTCTTTCTTTTATATGAAGAGTTCACTTATTTATTAATGAGAGGGGTAGGAAGAGAGAGAGAAAGAGAAACAGAGTATCACTCTGTGCTGCTAAGGGATTGAACCCAGGAGAGGTCAGAGCTTTACCCACTGTGCTACCTGGGATCCATGGGGGAAGGCATTCTTGAGGGTCACTAGCTAGTGGGGTATTGGATTTGGTGGGATTAGAAAGAGATTGTTTCTTCCCATCCAGGGTGGAGACCCCCTCACTTACCCTAGCCCATTTCTCATGCCTCAGCCCCTCACTGGGACCCTCCACAGTCCCCTTGTCCCCTTGACTTAGTTTATTTGTTTGTTTGTTTGTTTTTACCTGGTGGTGTTGGGGATTGAACCTGGGACCTCAGAGCCTCAGGCAGGAGAGTCTGTCTGCAGAACCATTATGCTATTTCCCCAATCCTTTAAATATATTTGACTTACTTTAGCAAATCAAAAGAGAGAAGCTCAGCTCTGGCTGACGGTGATGCTGAGAGTTGAACCTGGGACCTCAGAGCCTCAGGCAGGAGAGCTTTTCTGCAGAACCACTGTGCTGTCTCTCCTGCCCTTGACCTAGTTCCCTCGCAGCTGGCCTGGCCACGAGGAAGGAGCTGATTGCTCCTTGGTCTGCTGTTTTCCTGAGATTGGCCTTGGGACAAATACCATGGGTTAGGCTTTCGGGAGTCTGGCCTGGAGTTCTGGACCTCGACCCTGATCACAAGTTCCTCCCAGGCCTGGGGAACCTGGCCAGCTCCGCACCACACCCCACGCCGTGCTGTGCTAGCACACTCCCCCTGCTGGCTACCCCCAATCCAGGCCCCTTCTCTATACTCCTCTGTTTAGACATATATATATAATATATATTATATATATAATAAGAGAGAGAGAGAGAGCTCAGTCTGGCTTCCAGTGGTGCTGGGGATTGAACCTAGGACCTCAGACCCTCAGGCAGAAGAGTCCTGCAGAACCATTGTACTCTCCTCAGCCCTGTTTTTTCTCTTCCTTCTTTCCTTTCTTCCTCCCTCTCTTTTCTCTCTCTCTTCCATCATTCCTTCCTTCCTTTCTCTCTTTCTTTCTCTTCCACTTTTTCAATCCCTCCCTCCTTTCTTTCCTCCTTCTTTTTCTCTTTATTAAAAATTTTCAATTTTTATTTGTTGATTGGATAGGGACAGCCAGAAATTGAGATGGTAGTGGGAGATGGAAAGGGAGAAGACAGAGAGACAACTGTAGCCCTCCTTCACCACTTGCAAAGCTTTCCCTCTGCAGGTGGGGACTGGAGGCTCAAACCTGGATCTTTGTGCAATGTAACATGCACTTAACCAATTGCAGCACCATCCAGCCCTCTTTCTTCCTTCCTTCCTTTCTTTCTTCCTTCCTTCCTTTCTTTCTTTCTTTCTTTCTTTTCTTACTACAGTCCTCCTTTTTTTTTCCCTCCAGGGTTATTGCTGGGGCTCAGTGCCTGCACCATGAATCCACTGCTCCTGGAGGCCATTTTTCCCCCTTTTGTTGCCCTTGTTGTTATAGCCTTGTTGTGGTTATTATTGTTGTTAATGTCATTTGTTGTTGGATAGGACAGAGAGAAGTAGAGAGAGGAGAGGAATACAGAGAGGGGGAGAGAAAGACAGACACCTGCAGACCTGCTTCACCTCCTGTGAAGTGACTCCCCTGCAGGTGGGGAGCCGGGGGCTCGAACCGGGATCCTTATGCCGGTCCTTGTGCTTTGCACCACGCGTGCTTAACTCACTGCACTACCGCCTGGCCCCCCAGTCTTGCTTTTCTTACCACAGTCCTGCTCAGCTCTGGCTTCTGGTGGTGCTGGAGATTGAAACTGGGACCTCAGAGCCTCAGGCATGAAAGTCTTTTGTAGAACCATGACGCTGTCTCCCCAGTCTTTTTTTGGGGGGTAGGGGTGCGGGGTGCCAACCTGCACACTCCTAGGAGTCAAGTCCTGGCTTTCTCCTTTGCCCCACCTCCACCCCCTGTCTCCATCACCCCAAGCCCACACTGTGATATGTTCTTTGTTTCTGCTCCAGACCTCGGCAGCCGATGTTCTAACGACGACGGTGACACCCCCTCCAGGGTTTCCTCCTAGTACCATGCCTTGGCTTACCACCACTGTTGTGACCCTCAGCCCCAATGTCACCACCCTGGAGGTCAGTGGATGGGCGGAGACCGGACTGGATGGGGTGGTGGCCTTGGGAGCAAGCTTTGGTTTGTCCCCTTCATCCACAGGGGGGCCTGGACTCTGACAACGACACCTGGCAGGGGACTCCAGAGACTGACTCAGCTGGAGAGGATGAGGAAGGAGGAGGGTCCACCATGGGCCCCAGCTTATGGGCAACAGAGCGATCAATGGGGACAGAGTTCCACATCTTACCTGTGAATCTGAGGGTCTGGGAGAGGTGGATGGGTGGGGAGGACACTTCTTTCTCTCTTTTTACCTCTAACTTCCTTCACTGCTGTGGGGGCTGGGTTCAAACTTGGGTTACACACATGGCAAAGAGCTTACTATCCAAGTAAGATATCGTGATATAAATATATATATTACATATATATAGTCTTTTTCATATCTATTTTATTGCTATCTATTTGATAATCACTCATTATCTACCTAATTTATTCATTATAATAATCTAACTTTATGTTTATCTAATTATATAACTTATCTAAATAATTTAATTTATCTAAAATTAAATAAGTTAAATTGATCTAAAATTAATTTAATTGATCTAAGATAACTACTTTGTTTATAGTCTATTTCTTTCCTATATCTACCTTTATAAATTCATATTCTATTTTTTATTGGATAGAGACAGAGAGAGAAATTGAGAGGTAAAGGGAGATAGAAAAGGAGAGAGAGGGAGTTGGGCTGTAGCGCAGTGGGTTAAGTGCAGGTGGAGCAAAATGCAAGGACTGGGGTTAAGGATCCCGGTTCAAACCCCCTGGCTCCCCACCTGCAGGGGAGTCGCTTCACAGGTGGTGAGGCAGGTCTGCAGGTGTCTTTTTTTCTCTCCCCCTCTGTGTCTTCCCCTCCTCTTTCCATTTCTCTCGGTCCTATCCAACAACAACGACAACAATAATAACAACTACAACAATAAAACATCAAGGGCAACAAAAGGGAATAAATAAATACATACATATTTTTTAAAAAAGAAAAGGAGAGAGAATGAGAGACACCTGTAGCCCTGCTCCACAGCTTGTAGGGCTCCCTGCAGGTGGGGATCAAAGACTTGAACCTGGGTCCTTGTGTATTATAATGTGAGCACTTCATCAGGTGCACCACCACCTAGTCTCTGGTCCTTTCTCTCTCGTTCCTTCTTTCATAGAAGGAGAGAGAAACACCAGCAGCACTGCTTCACAATTGGTGAAGCCCCCCTCCACAGGTGCTCCTATGTGATGACTGGGGACTTGAACCCAGATCCTTGTGCATGGCAAAGTGTGTGCTTTACCAAGTGAGCTATCTCCCATCCCCTATATTTAAAAGATAAAATGATTTAGGGAAGCCTGGGGAGACAGCCCAGTGGTTCTGCAACAGACTCTCCTGCCTGAGGTCCCAAGGTCCCAGGTTTGATCCCCAGCATCACTAGAAGCTGAAGCAGTGCTGCAAGACTCCCTCTCTCTCTCTCTCTCTCTCTCTCTCCTCTCTCCTCTCTCTCTCTCACATACCTCTCTTTCTCCCTCCTTTCCTTTCAATTTCTCTCGGTCCTGTGGGATAAAGAAAAGGGTGGAGAGGGGAGGTGGCTTCCAGGAGTGGTGGATTCGTTGTGCAGACACTGAGCCCCAGCGACAATCCTGGTGGCAAGATGAAATGAAATGGAATAGTGTCAACAAACTTGGGAGTTTCTGGCAGCTGAGTGGAAGAGTGTGGCCTGTAGGGGGAGCCAGTGAGGTGGTGGAGTAAGAGACCAGTCCAGAGACACTAAGGCTGCTGGGCTGGGGTAGGGGGGCAGGGAAAGGCATGAAAAGGGTCAGGGTCTCCCCAAGAAGCTGCCTGGTTAGAAGATTCTGGAGTCCAGCCTAGCAAGGTGGGCTAGGTCAGCCACAGAAACTTGAGCTTCATATTCAGAGCGTTGCTGACTTTAGCCAAGGGCCAGATGGTGTCATCTAGGGTTTCAGCAGACAGGGGGTGGGATGGGGTGGTGGCATGTCCCCAACCTGGGTGCTGGACAAGGTGTGTGTGTGTGTGCGCGCGCGCGCGCGAGCGTGTGTGTGTGTGTGTGTGTGTGTGTGTAGGGGGGGGTGCTAACTGGGATGATTTTTTTAGGGCTCACACCCTCTTTTTTCCTTTTCTCCCCCAACCCCACTTCCCCAGGGTCCTGGAGAAAAGGGTGCAAAAGGAGAGCCCGCTGTAATAGAGCAGGTGAGGGGCCAGGAGGTGGGAGGGCCAGTGGGAGCTTGGATAGACTTGAGGTTCACACTCATTCTCCCCTTCTCCAACATGCCCCCTCTCCTCCCAGGGACATCAGTTTGAAGGACCCCCTGGATCTCCAGGACCTCAAGTGAGTCAGCTGTCCTCCACCCTGACCCTTCCTTTCTTTGTCTTCCACTTTTTTGGGGGGTGTGTGTGTTTGAAACCCCTGGGGTGAAGATTTGGAATGTAGGGTCTCCAAATCTTTCCAAGACGATTTGAGGCTCAAAGGATTGAGTCGTGTGTGTGTGTGGGGGGGTATGAGGAGTGAGGATGTGAGGGTGGGATTCACAGGGTACCCACGGTCCAGAAGAGGCCTCAGTGTTGGGGTACGTAGGTGGGGCACATAGGATGGGCAGTGTGGGGCCAGGCTGATCCAAAGCCAGCCTGGTTCAGAATTTGTCCTTTTGGTGACTTCTGTCCTCAACAGGGCATGACTGGACCCTCAGGCCCTCCTGGCCCCCCTGGATTCCCTGGAGACCCTGGTCTACCTGTAAGAGGCCCTTTGGGTGGGTGGGTGGGGCCATGTTTCAGCTTCGCTGGGGAGTGGGGCTGGGGCAGAGCTTCCTGGCTGTGGGGCTGAGGTTGGGAGCTGGGAGCTTGTACTGGGGGAACTTTCTCAAAAATGACATTGACTTCATTATGATTCATCTTTCTCATTTCTCCTCTGGGGGTCCTCCCTCCTGTTTTACCCCCTCCTTTGAGTGCCTTCTCTCTCTTGTTGCCTCTGTCTTATTATCTCTCTTCTGCCTCTCTTTATCTGTCTCTGTCCATCTTATCTACTCTCTCTCTTCTCCTCCTATTGGTCTCTCTCTCTTCCTCTATCCCTCCTTTCCTTTCTTTTTTGCCTCCATTCTTCTGTCTGTCCATGTCTCTCTGTCTCTCTCTCTCTCTTCTGGTCCCCTCCACTTGCCTTTGTGTTTCTATTTCCCATCCCTTCATCTTTCCCTTCGTTTTATTTTTTTCCCTCTGTCATTTTTTATGGCTTGTCCTCTTACCTCCATCTCCCTGTCTTTCTCACACCCCCTTTCCTCATCCCTCTCTTTTTTCCTTCACCCTCCATCCCTCTCTCCCTCCCATCCCTTTTTCTCTCTCATCTCTGGTCCTTCCTGCTTCTCTCTCTTTCCTCCAGGGTCCCCCAGGCCTCCCAGGAATCCCTGGAATAGATGGGATCCGAGGTCTTCCAGGAACGGTCATCATGATGCCGGTAAGAAGGTGACAGGTTGGAGGGCAGGGGAGATAGCTCAGCATCAGAGTAGAGGACTTGTAAACCTGAGGCTTCAAGTTCAAGCCCCAGAACTGAGCAGTACCCCAGTCTCTCTCATAAATAAAAGAAATCAAGAAACAAAAAGAGAAGTAGTGGGGCCAGGCAGTGGTACACCTGGTTGAACACACATATTACAGTGTGCAAGGATCTGGGTTCAAGCCCCTGGTCCCCACGTGTAGGAAGAAAGCTTCACGAGTGGTGCAGGCCCTCAGGTCTCTCTTTCTCCATATATATATATGTGTGTGTGTGTGTGTGTGTGTGTGTGTCCCTCTGTCCTCTAAATTTCTCTGTCTCTATCTAATTATAGATAAAAATATTTTTAAAAAAAGATAAAGAAAAATTTCCTTAGGATTATTAAGAAAGAGAGAGAGGAGGGCCAGGTGGTGTCACACCTGGTTGAGAGCACATGTCACAGTGCTCAAGGACTCGGGTTCAAGCCCCTGGTCACCACCTGCAGGGAGGAGGCTTCATGAGTGGTGAAGCAGGTCTGCAGGTGTCTCTCTGTCTTGCTCCCTTTCTGTCTCTCCCTCCCTTCTCAATTTCTGCCTCTATCCAATAAGATAATTAATTAAAAGAAGGAGACAAGAAGGAGAAGAAGAAATTGTTACTTTGGCACAGGGATGGGCAGGCAGAGCTCTGATCCAGGAAGGGATTTTCCTGGGTCCCTCCCTCATTATGAGTCCTCCCCCTGCAGTTCCAGTTTGCAAGCAGCTCCCTCCAAGGCCCCTCGATATCATTCCAGCAAGCTCAAGCCCAGGCAGTATTACAGCAGGCTCAGGTGAGTGGAGGGGAAAAATTATAAATAATTTTTTTAAAAATAAAATGGACATGTTGACAAGACCATAGGATAAGAGGGGTACAGTTCTACTCACCACCAGAACTCCAGATCCTATCCCCTCCCTTGAAAGCTTTCCTATTCTATATCCCTCTGGGAGTATGGACCCAGGATCATTATGGGGTGCAGAAGGTGGAAGGTCTGGCTTCTATAATTGCTCATGTGGACTTCTGATAATAAAAACTCCATGGGGGCGCAGTCGGGCAGTAGCACAGAGGGTTAATTGTACATGGTGTGAAGCATAAAGATGAGGTAAGGATCTGAGTTGGAGATCTCAGCTCCCCACCAGCAGGGGGGTCACTTCATAAGCAGGTCTACTGGTGTCTATCTTTCTCTCCCCCTCTCTGTCTTCCCCTCCTCTCTCGATTTCTCTGTGTCCTATCCAACAACAATGACACCAAAAACAACAACTACAACAATGATACAACAACAAGGGCAACAAAAGGAAAAAGGTAGCCATCAGGAGCAGTGGATTCATGGTGTAGGCACCGAGCCCCAGCAGTAACCCTGGAGGCAAAAAAAAAATAAAATAAAATAAACAACAAAACACCCCACAAAACAAAAATTCTATTGGGGTTGGGTTGGGCTGGGCTGTGATGTACCTGGTTTAGCTTGTATGTTACCATGAGTAAGGTTTAAGGTTTGCAGTTTGAGCCCCTGATCCCCACTTGCAATGGCGAAGCTTCATGAGTAGTGAAGCAGGGCTGCAGACATCTCAAAAAAGGACAACAGGAGTGATGGGTATGTCATGTAGGCACCAAGGTCTGAAGATAACCCTGGTGGTAAAACAAAACAAAAACAAAAGCTCAATCTGTTGGAGGTCTGGTTAGGGTTACACACTTAACACAACCCACAGTGAGATGGTGTGTGTGTCCATTTCCAGACCTTTTCATTGACCCCAAAGGGTATCTGAAGTTTGTCTCTCGAGCCTGAGATATGACAGGATTTGGGGTCCTGGACTCTGGTCCTTAATATATAATGCTATATTTCAATACTGGTCCAGAGACCGATGGATCTCTCTCTCTCCCTAAGAGACCTATGTGTATGTGGTCTTGAGGGAGACTTGAGTCTTTGCTCCCTTCTGCTTTCCAGCTTTCTATGAAAGGCCCCCCAGGCCCAGTGGGGCTCACGGGGCGTCCTGGTCCAATGGTGAGTAGGAGGACTGCATGGGGGAGGGGGCATATCTGTGGAGGGGAGATGTTTCTCTAGTTACACCTTCTAACCTTTTTTTTTTTTTCAAGGGCCTTCCTGGGTATCCAGGTCTGAAAGGGGAGATGGGAGAAATGGGGCCACAGGTGAGACATGGGGGGTGGGTTGTTAGGACTGGATGGGAGAGGGACTCCCCTGAGCATCTAGGGAATAAAGCCCTAGGTTGGGAGAATGGCAGTGACTGCTGGTTCTTCTCATCTAGGGTCCCCGAGGGCTCCAGGGACCTCGTGGGCCACCTGGCCGAGAGGGCAAGATGGTGAGTGATGTTTTTCTTCCCTTGGTCATCCTTTATTCACATCTAAACACCCAAACAGTGCACAACCGTGGACAGCACCTAGGGAGGACCATGAAGGGTGGGCAGGGCTATAAGGGAGGGCTCTTCTCTCTCAGCACCATGGACAGCACCCAGGGAGCCCATGGAGGGTGGGCAGGGCTGTGGGGTCTCTCCTCTCTCAGCACCCTGCACAGCACCCAGGGAGCCCATGGAGGGTGGGCAGGGCTGTGGGGTCTCTCCTCTCTCAGCACCCTGCACAGCACCCAGGGAGCCCATGGAGGGTGGGCAGGGCTGTGGGTCTCTCCTCTCTCAGCACCCTGCACAGCACCCAGGGAGCCCATGGAGGGTGGGCAGGGCTGTGGGGTCTCTCCTTTCTCAGCACCCTGCGCAGCACCCAGGGAGCCCATGGAGGGTGGGCAGGGCTGTGGGGTCTCTCCTCTCTCAGCACCAGGCACAGCACCCAGGGAGCCCCATGGAGGGTGGGCAGGACTGTGGGGTCTCTCCTCTCTCACACCAGGCACAGCACCCAGGGAGCCCCATGGAGGGTGGGCAGGGCTGTGGGGTCTCTCCTCTCTCAGCACCATGCACAGCACCCAGGGAGCCCCATGGAGGGTGGGCAGGGCTGTGGGGTCTCTCCTCTCTCAGCACCATGGACAGCACCCAGGGAGCCCCATGGAGGGTGGGCAGGGCTGTGGGGTCTCTCCTCTCTCAGCACCCTGCACAGCACCCAGGGAGCCCATGGAGGGTGGGCAGGGCTGTGGGGGTCTCTCCTCTCTCAGCACCATGCACAGCACCCAGGGAGCCCATGGAGGGTGGGCAGGGCTGTGGGGTCTCTCCTCTCTCAGCACCCTGCACAGCACCCAGGGAGCCCCATGGAGGGTGGGCAGGGCTGTGGGGTGTCTCCTTCTCTCTCCCTTCTTCCTCACTGTCTCTCTTTGTCTCAAGAAACAAAAAAGATCAAGCATTGGTAGAGTCATGCATGCACAGAACCCCAGTGGTAACACCAGTGGAAATAGATAATTGAAAAATAATGAATGGGATACATACAGAGGTTAGCTCACCTGGTTGAGTGCACACTTATTATCTTGTTCAAGGACCTGGGTTCAAGCCCTTGGTGTCCACCTCTGGAGAGGGTGAGCTTCAGAAGTGGTGAAGCAAGTCTGCAGGTGTCTCTCTGTCTCTCTGTCCTCCTCCCCTCTCAATTTCTCTCTGTCTCTAGCAAATGAAAAAAATAAAAAGAAGAAGAAAGAAAAGAAGAAAATGACCACTGGGAATGGTGGATTTATAGTGCAGATACCATGTCCCAAAGATAACCCTGGTGGTAATAATAATTTTTAAAATGCTGGAAACAAAAGAATCTCACAGAAGTCTTAGCACCCTTCCCCCCCCCCCAAATGTACACGGTTGTGTCTAAGACCTCTTTGAGAGGTTAAGTTGTTACTTACAGATGCCACCTTTTGTTAGTTTGATCCCCAGAAGTGAACAAATCTCTCTTTCACCCCAGGGTCGCTCTGGAGCAGATGGAGCTCGGGGCCTCCCCGGGGACACTGGACCTAAGGTAGGTGACAGAGGCAGCCCTGGGCCACTGTGGAAGGTCAGTCGGGGTGGAAGGTTTGAGGTTCAGCTGGTGTGTCCCCCCTCACAGGGTGATCGGGGTTTCGATGGCCTGCCTGGCCTGCTGGGGGAGAAGGGCCAACAGGTGAGCCCCCCAACCTCTTCAGACCAGTCCCTCCGATGTTCATACCTCCTTCCCTTCTTCCAGCATCACAGAGCTTACCCAGCCTGTGCCTGTGTCCTCACACCCTCACACCCCATCTCCTTTCCTGGAGCTGGGGGGGCTGGTGTGCACCCCTATTTTTTCACACCTGAATCCCCCCTCATTCTTTCCCAACTCAGGGGGATCCTGGTCATGTGGGGCAGCCAGGGCCCCCAGGAGAGGACGGTGAGAAGGTAAGTTTGGAAAGGACCTGGAGGTGGGTGGCTTGGCTAGCTAACCACCTGCAAGGGGATGATGGGGGGATAGGAGTGGGAGAGGCAGGTGACTCCAGAGTTGGGGTGTGGGGTGTGGGAAGAGACACGGAGGTTGTGGGCTTGAGTCATGACACTGCTGGAGAGCAGCAAAGTCAAAATGAATAGAACCTTATGGATGGTTGAGTGGGTTTGTTCATTGGTTTTTCCCAGAGCTCTGCTCAATTCTGGTTGATGGTGGTGTGGGGGGATTGAATCTGGGACCTCAGAGCTTCAGATAGCAGAGTCTCTCTCTCTCTCTCTCTCTCTCTCTCTCTCTCTCTCTCTCTCTCTCAGTCTTTTTAAAAAATTGGATATAGACAGCCATAAACCAAGAGGGAATGGGGTGATAGAGAGGAAGAGAGACAGAGAGACACCTGCAACCACTCCTTCACTACTCACAAAGCTTTCCCCCTGCAGGTGGGGGCTGGGGGCTCGAGCCCAGGTCTTAATGCACTGTAAGATGTGTGCTCAACCAGGTGCACCACCACCTAGTCCCTAGAAGAGTCTCTTTCCATAACCATTATGCTATCCTCTCCCTCTCCCTCCCTCCCCCCTCTCTCTTTTTCTCTCTCCTCACTAGCAAATAAATAGATCTTGACTGATGCCTCAGACCCTGATCTTTCTCTGCATTAGATCTATCTGGGGAGGGGTGTCCCAGAGGAGGAGAAAGGGCGGCTTATTTGTTTATTTATTATCATTATTATTTTAATTTATTAGTGACTTAATATTGGTTTACAAAATTGCATGTCAACAAGGGCATAAATGCCATACTGTTGCCACCATCTGAGTTCTGAATCCCCAGGCCCCCCATTGCAAGCTACAGCAGTTCTAAGGTTGCAAACATGGGTTAACTGTCATCTCTCTTTTTTAAAAAAACATTGTATTTATTTATTTATTGGATAGAGACAGAGATAAATTGGGAAGAGAAAGGGAGTTAGAGAGGGAGAGAGGCAGAGAGACACTTGCAGCCCTGCTTCACCACTTGTGAAGATTTCCCCCTGCAGGTGGGGACCAGGGGCTTGAACCTGGGTCCTTGGGCACTATAATGTGAGCGCTCAATCAGATGTGCCACTGCCTGGTCTGGGTTAACTATCATCTCTACAACTATCTGTCTACATTTATATGTATTTTCCCCCTTTTTCTTCCAGGTCCAATCCTTTCTTCACCCCTCAATGCACACATAACCCTATTACTATATCCAAAAGTTATATGTATTCCCCCCTTTTTCTTCCAGGTCCAATCCTTTCTTCACCCTCAATGCGCACATAACCCTATTACTATATCCAAAAGTTCCTTCCCTTTCCCTCCTCTCTCTCCAGGTCCTGATGGAGCTGGAGTTCAGAACCTTTTTATCCTCTTCTTATCACTTCTCCCCCACTGAGTGTATGAATCTAAAATTGTTTTTGGGGTGCAGAAGGTGGGAGATCTGGCTTCTGTAATTTCTTCTCTGTTGGACATAGGCATTGGCAGGTCAATCCATCCTGCCCCCCTCCCACCCCAAGCCTGTTTCTACCTTTCCCTAGTGGGGCAGGGCTCAGGAGAGGTGAGGTTCCAGGACACATTAGTGAGGTCATCTGCCCAGGGAAATCAGGATGGAATCACAGTAACGTCTGCAACTTGGTATTCGGAAGGTGGCAGGATATAAAGTGAGACAAAATGATTAATGAACAGGAACCAAACAGCAGAAACAGAACAGATGAGATTAGGGATCTTAGGGTGAAAGAAAGCTTGGGGAAGTTCATATTAGGTATGTTCCTAGGGGCCCTCGACCATGGTAGTTTTTACTTGAGTTTGATAGCTAACATGGAATTGGATAAAAATATTGTCTGAGGTGGGGGCTGGGTGGTAGTGCAACAGGTTAAGCGCACACGGCGTAAAGCGCAAGGACTGGTGTAAGGATCCCTGTTCGAGCTCCCGGCTCCCCACCTGCAGGGAGGTCACTTCACAAGCAGTGAAGCAGGTCTGCAGGTGTCTATCTTTCTCTCCCTCTCTCTGTCTTCCCCTCCTCTCTCCATTTCTCTCTGTCCTATCCAACAACAAACAACATCAATAAGAACAACAATAATAACTACAATAAAACAAGAGCAACAAAAAGGAATAAATAAATAAAATATAAAAAAAATTTAAGCCTCCATGAGCAATGGATTCGTGATGCAGGCACCGAGCCCCAGAATAACTCTGGAGGCAAAAAAAAAATTAAATTAAAAAAAAATATATATATATAATCTGAGAAAATGGTGTCAGAGTAAAGGGCTAGAAAGTTGTGTTAGGTCAGAGAGTAGCTCCCATTCTTGAAATATTTTTTATTTTGGAGTGGGAGGGGGGGTTTGAGGGAGTGGTCAAACTTCCTCTCTCTCTAAGTTATAACATTTTCTTCCAGGGAGCTGAGGGGCCTCCGGGGCCTACCGGCCAGGCTGGGGAGCCAGTGAGTACCAGGGATCTTGGGCCTGGCTTGGGGTGGGGGTCTAGATTCTCTTTGGAAAGGGGATGACTGGGGGCCATGCTGAGATGACACTCCTACTTTTTTGCAGGGTCCCCGAGGACCCATAGGTCCTAGAGGCTCCCCTGGTCCCCTGGGACGCCTGGTGAGAATGTCACTGTCTTGTCACCTCCCCCTCCTCTCCCACCTCTGCCAATATGTCCCTTTCTGTCCCTGGCTTTGCTCTCCTTAGAGCCACCTTTGCCTCTTAGTGACACCTAACATCTGTCCTGCCTTCCTCCCCAGGGTGTGGTCGGAGCTGATGGCGCCCCAGGACCCAAAGGCAATGTGGTAGGTCCCTCCTCTTTCCCTGCATCCTCACTCACTCCCTCGGGTCCTCCCATTTCAGCCTTATAGAATCCCCATTCTCTGGGAGTATGGATCGACCAGTCAATGCCCATGTTCAGCGGGGAAGCAATTGCAGAAGCCAGACCTTCCACCTTCTGCACCCCATAATGACTTTGGGTCCATATTCCCAGAGGGTTAAAGAATAGGAAAGCTATCAGGGGAAGGGGTAGGATACAGAGTTCTGGTGGTGGGAATTGTGTGGAGTTGTACCCCTCTTATCCTATGGTTTAGTCAATGTTTCCTTTTTATAAATAAAAAAATTTTTTAAATAAAAAAAAAAAAGAACCCCCATTCTCCCACCATTTTTTATTTGTGATTAATAGTGGGTTACAGGATTGTAAGGTGACAGGGCCTAGTCCCACACCATGCCCACCACCAAAGTTCTGTGTCCTCCACCCTTCCACCTCCCAAAGAGAACCACCAGAGCTCTCCCAAGTCTTAGAAACAGTTTGAGTTTGCTTGCTTCTGTGTTTATTATCATTTTTATTTTCAAGTTCATGTGTATCAATCAATTTTCTAGATTCCACATATGAGTGAAGTCATCTGGTAGTTGTTTTTCAACTCTTATTTTGCTAAGCACAATCACCTCCAGTTTCATCCATTTTGTCCCAAAGGTCACAATATCATCTTTTTTTGATGGCAGAGTGGTAGACCACGGAATGAATATATATATATATATATATCCCATAACTTCTTTAGCCAGTTATCTGTCTATGAGCATTTAAGCTGCTTCCACACTTTGGCTATTTTGAATAATCCAGCGATGAAACTAGGGGTGCATATGTCCCTTTGAATTAGTGTTTGAGTATTCTTTGGATAAATGATTTTAAGAATGATATTACTGGATCATACAGTGCTTCCATTTTTATGTGTTTAAACAATACCATCTTCCAGAGGGGCTGGCCCAGTTTGCATTCCCACCAGCAATGGAGCAGAGTTCCATTTTCTCCAAAACCTCTCCCACACCCATCCTTTCCTGATTTATTGATGGAAGCCCTTCTCTCCGGTGTGAGATGGGATCTCAGCATAGTTTCAATTTGCATTTCTCTGATGATAAGTGAAGTGGAGTGCATCCTCATATGCGGAGCCCCCAATTACAAATTCATTTATTAATAAGAGAGAGAGAGAGAGAGAGAGAGAGAAGGAGAGAGAAGGAAAGCCTCCCTCTGGCACATGTGAAGCTGGGGATGGAACCCAGGACCTCATGCTTAAGATTCAAGGCTCTAACTATTGCACACACCCCCTCCTCCTGGGACTTGGAACACCCTCCCTCACATTTTTCTTTTTCAGGGCCCTCCTGGAGAACCAGGTCCCCCAGGACAACAGGGAAACCCAGGTTCTCAGGTATGAGGGAAGACACTCTCCCAAGAATGGGAGAAGTGTGTGTGTGTGTGTGTGTGTGTGTGTGTATGTGACTGTCTGTCTGTCTTTCTGTCGTGGAAGGGCACAGGGCCATGGTCAACTGAGGTCACAGACCTCTCCCAACCCTCCCCCGCCATCTTGCCCTTCACTGCCCTTTCTTCACACCTCCCTGCACTCCGTTTTGTTGAGCTTGTTTCATTGTATTGATTAACTTAACTTTGGTTTCTAATATGACAAGATTTTAGGAGTAGGGCCAGCAAGCTAACTCACATGGACAATGCACTGCTTTGCCTTGGATGTGACCCAGGTTTGCACCCAGTCCCCACTGTATTGGAGGGGATCTCTTTCCCTCTCTTCCTCTGCCTCTGTCTCTCTTTTATTCCTTTTATATTTTCTCTCTAATATTGGAAATTCTCTTCATTTTATTTACAGGTTCATTTATTGGATAGAGACAGAAACTGAGAGGGGGAGGGGAGATAGAGAGGGAGAGAGCAGAGAGACACCTGCAGCCCTGCTTCACCACTCACAAACCTGGGTCCTTATGAATGGTGACGCGTGTGCTCTCCAGAGTGTGCCATGATTTACAGTGGCCCCGCTAGTTATATTTTTAATGGCATAGTAGTATTCTGCTGAGTTTCTCTTTCCAGTCCTCTGCTGTGGGGTTGGTTTTGTGTCTGGGCAGCTGTGAGCAGTGGGGCTGTGAATGTGGAGTTCACAGAGCCTTTAGGTCTCCTGAAAAAAATCTGTATCCTATTTTTTTTTTTGCCTCCAGAGTTATTGCTGGGGCTCAGTGCCTGCACCACGAATCCACTGCTCCTGGAGGCTACTTTTTCCCTTTTGTTGCCCGTGTTGTTTTATCATTGTTGTGCTTATTATTGTTGTTACTGATGTCCTCCTGAGGGCCATTTTTCCCCCCTTTTGTTGCCCTTGTATCGCTGTTGTGGTTATTATTGTTGTTGGATAGGACAGAGAGAAATAAAGAGAGGAGGGGAAGACAGAAAGGGAGGAAAGAAAGATAGACACCTGTAGACCTGGGAGCTCGAACCGGGATCCTTACGCCTGTCTCTGTGCTTCGCGCCATGTGTGTTTAACCCGTTGCGCTACCAACTGACCCCCTGTACCCTCTTTTTTATGCCCTTAGGGAATTGCTGGCCCCCAGGGACCCATTGGCAATCCTGGAGTGAAGGTGAGTGAGTGGTTTATCTGCCAACCCCTTCCTATGTCTCCTCCCTTACCTCTGTCTCCAGGGAGACTTTTCCCTCCCCCTGTACAGGATCGTCCTCCCTTATTTGCCCTGATTACAAACCCTTCTATTCCCTGTAAAAACCCATACTAACATGTCCAGTGGAGAAGAAATGACAGAAGCCAGATCTCCCACCTTCTGCACCCCATGATGATCCTGGGTCCATACTCCTAGATGAATAAAGAATAGGAAAGCTTCCAATGGAGGGGATGGGATGCAGAGCTCTAGTGGTGAGAACTGTGTGGACTTGTAGCCCTCTTAGCCTAAGTCTTGCTGATAATTATTAAATCAATCAATCAATCAATCAATCAATCATAATCATCATCCCAGACTAACTACCATGTGACTTCACTGGGTCCTTGTGAGGGAAGCATTGGTTGCCAGAGACAGAAGCCCACCAGAGTTTGAGGGCTCAGGGCTGGAGAGACATCTCAGTAGGTGAGTTACCTGCTTTTCCTCACACATGGTCCAGGGTTGAGTCTTGGCACTGCATTGAAGGGGCTGTAACTTCAGGGGGATGCCCCGATGCTGTGGGTCTGTCTGTCTGTCTCTTTCTTCTTCTTGTTGTCCTTTTTTAATCTCTTTATTCATTTATTTATGTGAGAGAGGGGGAGAGAGAAAGGGAATCAGAACATCACTCTGGCACATGCAACACTGGGGATAGAACTTGGAACCTCCTGCTTGAGAGTTCAATACCTTATCCACATTTTAAAAATGATTTAATAATGATTGACAAGACTGTGGGATAAGAGGGCTACAATTCCACACAATTCCCACCACCAGAGTTCCACATCCTATCCTTTCCATAGGAAGCTTTCTTATTCTTTATCCATCTGGGAGCAATGATCTGGGTCCCTGGGATCATTATTCTGGTCCTATTTCCAACTCTGACACCATCTTCCCAGACAATACTTTCAGCCCTTGTGCATGTTAGCTATTGGGCTCAGGCAAAAATTAGTAAAGTGGGTCCATTGGAATATGCCTAAAATAGACTCTCTCTCTCTCTCTCTCTCTCTCTCTCTCTCTCTCTCTCATGGTCTGAATGGAAAAGTGGGTCTGAGGGTGAGTAGTGAAATCACACTTGTTCAAGACTCTTGCTCTGCAGAAACAAAACAAAATAAAATGAAGTAAAATAAAGAGAAAATTATCCATGAAAGCCTACTGGGAACAAGCATGTATGAAGCCTGACACTGTAGTAAGGAAGAAAGGGGGTACATCTGGGGAGGCCCAGCACCCCAACAGTTTTCTTTATATTTATTTATATTTTGTTATTTATTATTTATTTATTGGGTAGACACAGAGAGAAATTGAAATGGGCATATGGGAGGTAGAGAGATAGAGAGAGGCACCTGCAGGCCTGCTTCACTACTTGTGAAATTCTCCTCCCCTGCAGGTGGGGAGCAGGGGCTTGAACCCAGGACTTTGTCTGTGGTAACATATGTGCCTGGTGAACCACCAAACAGACCCCATACTGCATTAAAAAATAATTTGGTATTCATTTATTAATGATAGAAATATGCGCACACATACAGAGAGGGAGAGAGAGAGAATTGTTATGGGGGAAAGGGGAGGCTGGCTTTCATTCCCCCAACATTAAAAAGTCTGTCACACATTATCTCAACCAAGAATTGAGGAGAGAGCATGCTTTTTCAGGTATGTTAAACTTTATTTAGGATAATTGATAACATCTACATTTTAGGGCATGAGAGAAAGAAAGAGAGAGAGTGAAAAAGACCAAGTCATCACTTATGTAATGGTCCATGCAGACAGAGAGAGAGAGAGAGAGAGAGAGAGAGAGAGAATGAGAAAGAAAGAGGGGGGGCTCACAGATTCTAGCTTTTAAAAAAAATATTTAAAAAAATTTTTTTAATATTTATTTTATTTATTTATTCCCTTTTGTTACCCTTGTTGTTTTATTGTTGTAGTTATTATTGATGTCATTGTTGTTGGATAGGACAGAGAGAAATGGAGAGAGGAGGAGAGAAAGATAGACACCTGCAGACCTGCTTCACCGCCTGTGAAGAGACTCCCCTGCAGGTGGGGAGCCAGGGTTCGAACCGGGATCCTTATGCCCGTCCTTGTGCTTTACGCCACCTGTGCTTAATCCGCTGTGCTACAGCCCGACTCCCAGATTCTAGCTTTTAAAAACCAAGCCCTTTCCAAGCCACACCTGTCACCACTCCCATTTTCTGGGCAGTACTATTATGTCCCCCAGATGCTCTTTGTCCCTCAACAGGACCAGAACATCACTCCGGCATGTATGATACTGAGGATTGAACCTGGGACTTCAAGATTATATATAAGTCAGGCACCACCTCTCAAGTCTTACTTTTTTTTGGCTCAAGGGTTATTGCTGAGGCTTGGTGCCTGCACTACAAATCCATTGCTCCTGGCTGCCAGTCCCCCCACCATTTAAGAAAAATGGATAGGACAGAGAAAGTGAGAGGGAAAGGGGATATGGGGGGGAGAAAGATAAACACCTGAAGACCAGCTTCACTGCTTGTGAAGCGACCCCCCCCCCGCAGGTGGGGAGCTGGGAGCTTGAACCTGGATCCTTGCATGGGTCCTTGTGCCCCGTACTAGGTGTATGCCACCACCCAGCCCCTTCAAATCTCATGCTTCATAGGAAGCTTACATTCTATCTTTCTTTCTCTTCTCCTTTCAATTATGTATTTATTTTTGAGAAGGAAAGGAAGGAGACATAAAGATTGAGCAAAGAAGCATAGCCACCACCTATCTGGCTCTTGTGATGCTGGGGATCGAACTCAGGACCTCATGCTTGAGAGTTCAATGAAAGCATCCACTGTGCTCCTTCTCAGGATGCAAATAACAACAACAACAATAATAATAATAATTAAAGGTCTATTTACTTAGGTACACAAGAAAGAGGATCAGAATCTTCCTCTGGCATCTGTGATGTCTAGGATAGAACTTGAGACCTCATGCCTAAAAGTCTACTCTATCTGGCCTATGTGCCTCCTATGTTTCTCTTTATTTTATTAGTGAGTTAATAATGATTAAAAAATTGTAGGATAACAGAGATACAATTCCATACACTTCCCACCACCAGAGTTCCATATCCCATCCCCTCCATTGGAAGCTTCCCTGTTCTTTATCCCTCTGGGTATACGGACCAAAGATCTTTATGGGGTGAGAAGGTGGGAGATCTGACTTCTGTAATTGCTTCTCCACTGGACATGGGCATTGGCAGGTTGATCCATACTCCCAGCTTGTTTCTGTCTTTCCCTAGTGGGGCAGGGCTTTGAGGAGGTGGGGTTCCAGGACACATTGGTGAGGTCGTCTGCCCAGGGAAGTCAGGTTGGCATCATGGTAGCATCTGCAGCTTGGTGGCTGAAAAGCATTAAGATATAAAACAGAACAAATTGGTTAATAATCAGGAACCTAAAGATAAGAATAGAACAGATGAGATTTGGGGTCTTCATGTTGGAAGAAGCTAGGAAGTCTATTTTAAGTATATTCCAAGGGACCCATGACTTTACTAATTTTTGCCTGAGCCTGACAGCTAACATGCAGGTGGGCTAAAGGTATTGTCTGGGAAGCTGGAGCCAGAGTTGGGACTAGGACTAGAAAGCTGGATCAAGGGCAGAGAGTAGCTCCTAAATATAGGGGAAGTATATAAACACTATTAATGCTTTCTTTTTAAATATATATCTTAATTTTGTATTATATTTATTTATTAATTGGATAGAGACAGCCATAAATTGAGAGGGAAGGGTGTGATAGAGAAGGAGAGAGACAGAGTTACACCTGCAACAATGCTTCACCGTTTGTAAAGCTTTCCTCCTGCGGGTGGGGACCAGGAGTTTGAACCCATGTCCTTGTGCATTAGAGTATGTGCACTCAACCAGGTGTGCCACCACCCGGCCCCCATCCTATGTTTCAACCTCCCCGTGAGGCAGATGATTTCTGAGGCACAGAGAGGGGAGGTCACTTGTCCGGGTCACACAGCAAGCCTGGCAAGGGGCAGGGGGTGGAGACTTTCTGGCTAGGGACCCACCAGCCCAAGTAAGGCTAATTTCTCTGACACCCGCTTTCCCTCTGACTTCAGGGCCCCCCAGGGAACCCCGGCATTCCAGGCCTCCCAGGATCTGAAGGCCCCCCGGTAAGAACTGGGAGTGGGGGAAAGTGTGTGTGTATGCGTGTGTGTGTGTGTGTGCGTGCGCGCGCGAGCGCACGCACAGGTTAGGGGAGGAGGGTTGGGAATTTGGGGTCAGACATCTAAGTGTCTGACAACTTGGGGTGTCTTTTATTCCTTCCAGGGCCACCCAGGTCATGAGGGTCCCACGGGTGAGAAGGGTACCCAGGTGAGTGACAGAGAGAGGCTGGGCTGGGGGGGGAGGGTAAAGGTTCTAGCAGGATTGAGGTTCGGTATCATTGGAGATAAATGAGGGTGCTGAGAGCTCGAGAAATTGGGGGGGTGTCAGGATGCCATGACATTAATGTCTCCTCAGGGCCCTTCCGGAGCAGCTGGTCCCCCTGGCTACCCTGGGCCTCGAGGTGTGAAAGTAGGTGGTGGTCTAATTAGGGCTTCAATGGGGAGGGTGATACTTCTCCACTGGCTTTGGGGTACTAGTTCTACCCACCAGACCCCCACCAAGCCCAGCAGAGTCTGGGAGGTGGTTCTGTGGTAGAACATCTATCTTGCATGAAGGAGGTCCTGGGTTCAAGTCTTGATGTCCCATGGGTGTTCTGTGGATAGTACTAACATGACCCTTTTTCCTTTTCATTATTTGAGTTTTAGTTTAATGAATGAGATTCTGAGAGAAATCCCAGAGCCCTGCTCATCTTTGACTTCTGGTGGTGTCAGGGATGGAACCTGGGGCTTTAGAGCCTCAGTCAGGAAAGTCTTTTGCAGAACCATGATGCTGTCTCCTTGGCCTAAGATTACCCTTTTCAGAGCCAGAGAACTAACTCACTGGGTAGGACACATGCCCTGGCCTGTGTGCAGCACAATTTTGAGCCCTGGTGCCACCTGGGGGTACTGTGACACGAGGGGGAAGCTCCAGGGTTCTGGTGTCTCTTCTCTATGTATCTCTATCCAGTTGAAAACACATCTTGGAAGGGTGATCTCTCTCTCTCTCTCTCTCTCTCTCTCACACACACACACACACACACACACACACACACACACACACACGGTGGGGAGGAGAGAGATTTCCCCCTCCTATTTCAACTGGTCTTTCAGAGGGATTAACATAAGGATATTGAATTGAGTCAGTATTCTGGGATCAGAATATGCCATTTGATTGTCAAAACACTGTCCAGGGGCCTGGGCGGTGGCACACTCGGTTGAGTGCACATAGTAGTAAGTGCAAGGATCCAGCACAATGTAATTATGTGTCTTGGGGAATCTGGGCTTGAACCTGCAGGGGGGAAGCTTCACAAGTGGCAAAGCATGTCTGCAGGTGCCTATCCTCTCTCTCTGTTTCTATCATTCTATCTCTCTCTCTCTCTCTCTCTCTCTCTCTCTCTCTCTCTCTGTTTCCCCTTCCTTTCTGTTCTATCCAACAAAATGGGAAAAAATAGCCACCAGGAGCAGTGGATTTGTAGTGCTGGCACCAAGTCCCAGCAATAACCCTGAAGGCAAAAACAAAACAACACAACACATACTGTGTCCGAATGCATTTTCATTATAGTGAACTCAGTTCAATGACCTTGTGTCTTCCTGTAGTTGCAGACACCCGGTGTTGACAAAATTCAGTCATGCTGTGTCCAAATGCAATTCCACTGTAGTGGACTCAGCCCCAGTGACCTTGTGTCTTTCTGTAACTTCAGATCCCCGACTCTTGCCAAAACACAGTTACTGTCCTGTCCAAATGTAATTTCCTTCCAGGGGCTGAATTCAGTTACATTCTCTCTCTTTCTCTATGGAGCCAGCCCAGCTCCCCCAAGATTTATCATTTACATTGTGTTCAAATGCAATGTCATTTTAGAGGCTCAGCTTAATTACTTTGTAGCTTTCTGTAGCTCCAGACCCCTGACTGATGACTAAACACAATTTTCCTGTGTCCAAGTGCAGTTCTATTGTAGTGGATTCAGTTCAGTTACCTTGTGTCTTTCTATAATTGCTGACCCCTGGATGTTGCCAAGACATATAATTACATTGTATCCAAATGCAATTCAGTTGTAGTGAACTCAGTTTAGTAACTTGGTATGTTTTCTTATATTGTTGCCAAAACACACAGCGTTACACTGTGTCCACATGCAATTTCCTTCCAGGGCCTCAGTTACATTCTGTCTCTCATTCTTTCTCTCTTTCGGGAGTCAGCCCAGCTTCCCCAAGACACATAAATTACATTGTGTCCAAGTGCAATTCCACTGTAGTGACTTTGTGTCTTATACTTGCAGACCTCTCTCTAATAATTGCCAAAACACAGAGTTACACTGTGTCCACACGCAATTTCCTTCCAGGGGCTGAGCTCAGTTAATTCTCTCTCTTTTTACAGAGCCAGCCCATCTCCCCCAAGACATATCATTACATTATGTCCACATGCAATGTCATTTTAGAGGCTTTACTCAGTTACCTTGTGTCTTTCTATACTCGCAGACCCTTTGCTGTGATCAAAACACAGTCACTTTGTGTCCAAGTGCAGTTCCACTGTAGTGGATTCAATTCAGTTACCTTGTATCTTTCTGTAATTACAGACCCCTGGGTGTTGCCAAGACACATAATTACATTGTGTCCAAAGACAATTCCATTGTAGTGAACTCAGTTCAGTGACTTTGTATCTTCCTGTAGTTGCAAACATCTACTTGTTGCCAAAACACAGAGTTACACTGTGTCCACATGCAATTTCCTTCCAGGGGATGAGCTCAGTTACATTCTCTCCCTCCCTCCCTCTCTCCCTCCCTCCCTCTCTCCCTCCCTCCCTCCTTTCTGTAGCTGAAGACTCTTGACTGTTATCAAAACACAGTGTTACACTGTGCCCACATGCAATTTCCTTCCAGGGGATGAGCTCAGTTACATTCTCCCTCTCTCTCTCTCTCTCTCTCTCTCTCTCTCTCTCTCTCTAGCCCAGAGCTCCCCCAAGACACACAATCCCATTGTGTCCAGTGCATTTTCCCTGGAGCAGCCCCAGCTCAGTGGCTCACTGTCCTTCAGGCCCCAGCCCAGACCTTCCTGCCGGCTTCTGTGCAGCTGGGCTCACAGAGAGCAGTCCATGGTCCAGCACAGAGCCCCTCTTTGTTGCCAGACACAGAGTCACATTGTCACCGGCACAGTGAGGGACATTTCTTTGCCTGTAGAATAATCCTGGGGGTGGGGGAGGGTGGAGTGGGCAGGAATGTTCATCCTCTTCCTCCCGTGAGAAGGAATCCTGGACACAGGGTCAGATGGGAATCAATCACTTGGAAATTTGGCCTGCCCTGCCCCTCCCCCATGACCTCGAAGGGGAGTAGGGGAAGGGGGAGGCAGCCTCCTGCAGGACACATGGACAAAAGGGTTTGGAGGAAGAGAGGGAAAAAACACCTTACACAGGGTGCATCCCCTTCCCCACTCCTATCTGGCATTCCTTGGGATTGCTTTGTTTTGGGTTTTTTTTGGGGGGGCACAGAGATTGAATTGAGGGAGGGGCTCTTCTCAAACATGCAAGAACCTGAGAGCTTTGTGATTTTTCAGGGAACTTCTGGCAACCGTGGCCTCCAAGGAGAGAAAGGCCTGAAGGTGAGAACAGAGTGAGAGGAGTCCTTGAAAGAGGGGTGGGCCTTCTTTTCCCTAAACCATGACCTCTGACCTTTGTTCTCTCCCCCTCCTCCAGGGAGAGGATGGATTCCCAGGCTTCAAGGGTGATGAAGGGCTTAAAGGTGATCGGGTAAGATTTGGGGGGGGGGTGGGAGGGTGATCTGAGGGGATGAGGAGGAACAGACATGACACCAGGGCTCTTCTTTTTATTCCAGGGACACCCTGGGCCCCCAGGACCCCGAGGAGAAGATGGTCCTGAGGGACTGAAGGGGCAGGTGGGGATAGCTGGAGAGGAGGGCCCCCCAGGTTCAGCTGGGGAGAAGGTACCTAGGCCTTGACACCCTCACCAATGCCCCCCTCCAGTCTCCTCCCTACTTCTTTTGCTTGTCTCCCCCTCCCACCCTATCACCTCTCTCCCCTTTTGCTTTCTCCCCCCCCCCACATCAATCAATCTGAAGCCTCAGAAGACTCTTGTTATCTTCAGCCCCTCAGCTCAGCATGAGAGAGCAATGTGCCTCTGGCAATAAAATAGCCATGGGACCAGGTGGTAGTTCACCCAGTAGGAGACATGCCTTGCTGCATCTGAGGCCCTGGGTTTGAGCCCTGGCATCACTTGGGAACATTGTGGATGGAGTCTCAGGGAGCTCCTTGGAGGGTGGGGCAGGGCTATGGAGTTTTTCCTCTCTCAGCACCATGTACAGCACCCAGGGAGCCCCATGGAGGGTGGGCAGAGCTGTGGGGTCTCTCCTCTCTCAGCACCATGGACAGCACCCAGGGAGCCCCATGGAGGGTGGGCAGGGCTGTGGGATCTCTCCTCTCTCAGCACCTGGCACAGCACCCAGGGAGCCCCAAGAAGGGTGGGCAGGGCTGTGGGGTCTCTCCTCTCTCAGCACCAGGCACAGCACCCAGGGAGCCCCATGGAGGGTGGGCAGGGCTGTGGGGTCTCTCCTCTCTCAGCACCTGGCACAGCACCCAGGGAGCCTCATGGAGGGCAGGCAGGGCTGTGGGGTCTCTCCTCTCTCAGCACCCTGCACAGCATCCAGGGAGCCTCATGGAGGGTGGGGCAAGGCTGTGGGGTCTCTCCTCTCTGTACCTCCAATGATGGTTCTGCAAAGCAGTTTCCTGTCTGAGGCTTTGAGGTCCGAGGTTCAATAACACCACTACCAAGGGAAGATAAGCAGGGCTCTTGTAAATAATAGTAATAATAATAATATTAACAATAGGGAGTCAGGCGGTAGCACAGTGGGTTAAGCACACATGGTGCAAGCACAAGGACCAACATAAGGATCCCGGTTCGAGCCCTTGGCTCCCCACTTGCCAGGGAGTCGCTTCAAAGGCAGTGATGCAGGTCTGCAGGTGTCTGTCTTTCTCTCCCCCTCTCTGTCTTCCCCTCCCCTCTCCATTTCTCTGTGTTCTATCCAACAATGACGATGGCATTAATAACAACAACAATAATAACTACAACAAGGACAACAAAAGGGAATAAATAAATATATAAATAAATAAATAATAACAGTAAAGAATTCCAAATCATGGGGCCAATCAATAGTGTCATCTGTGTACACGGCTCTGCGACTCATTCCCTAGCACTGCATTCAACACAAATAAAAAAGTGGCCTCAGAGGTGGTGCAGTGGGTAGAGAACCCAATTTGCAAGTAGGAGGTCCTGGGTTCGATCCCTGGTTTTGCATGTGCCAGAAGGAGCCTCT